>NC_074676.1:21170528-21275528 GCF_029448725.1 Salvelinus fontinalis
TCTGTCTGCCAATTTAAGCTCAACAGAAGTTGGGTGATACAACAGGACAACGACCCAAAATACAGAAGTAAATCAACAACAGAATGGCTTCAACAGAAGAAAATACACCTTCTGGAGTGGCCCAGTCAGAGTCCTGACCTCAACCCGATTGAGATGCTGTGGCATGACCTCAAGAGAGCAGTTCACACCAGACATCCCAAGAATATTGCTGGACTAAAACAGTTAATAAAGAGAAATGGTCCCAAATTTCCTCCTGGCCGTTGTGCAGGTCTGTTCCGCAACTACAGAAACGTTTGGTTGAGGTTATTGCTGCCAAAGGAGGGTCAACCAGGTATTAAATCCAAGGGTTCACATACTTTTCTCACCCTGAACTGTTAAGGTTTACACAGTGTGTTCAATAAAGACATGAAAACATATAATTGTTATTAGTTTAAGCAGACAGTGTTTGTCTATTGTTGTGACCTAGAAGAAGATCAGATCACATTTTATGACCAATTTATGCAGAAATCCAGGTATTTCCAAAGGGAAATGTATGTGTGAGAGAGAGAAAAAGAGAGAGGGCAGCATGTGTATTCTCTGATGGGACAACCCAGGTGACTTTCACTTTCTCTCATCAGACACGACCTGTTTTCTTTGCTCACTCAACTGACCTTTGTTTTGATTTTCGGGTTAGAGAAAGGAGAGCGAGAGAAAGTGTGTGTGTGTGTGTGTGTGTGTGTGTGTGTGTGTGTGTGTGTGTGGTGTGTGTGTGTTTGTGTGTGTGTGTGCATAAAATACAATATCCTCCAGTGGATGGGCTCCTGTTCCAGTGTTTACTCTGTAATGAGGCAACCTCACCCATCCATACCCTCCACCCTCCTCCCTCTCTCTTTCTTTCTCTCTCTCTCACTGTTTTCTTTACATTTTTATTGCTCTCCATTTTCTTTAACGTTCTGTCACTGTCTGCTTTTATCTCTGCAGTTATTTCTCTACCGACTACTCTAAAACATACCTTCTCTCTGTCCATATCCCATATCTCTATCTCTCCATCTCTCACCTTTTAATTCTCATCTTTCTTTTTCCATCACCTGCAGGCACCTGGCCCACCACAAGGAGTCGCTAGAGCGCGATGAGCCAAGTAAAGCCGGACGACGCTGGGCCAATTGTGCGCCGCCCTATGGGACTCCCGGTCATGGCCGGTTGTGACACAGCCTGGGTTCGATCCCAGGCTGTAGTCAAATCAAATCAAATTGTATTTGTCACATACGCCGAATACAACATGAACTACTTGCTAGCCCTTAACTAACAATGCAGTTCAAGAAATAGAGTTCTGAAAATATTTACAAAATAAAATAAAAAGTAACACAATAAAACAACAATAACAAGGCTATACACAGAGGGTACCGCTACTGAGTCAATGTGTGGGGGTACAGGTTAGTCAAGGTAATTTCTACATGTAGCTTGGGGTAAAGTGACTATGCATAGATAATAAAAGGTGAGCAAGTAGTGATGCCGCAACACTTAGATCGCTGAGTTACGGAAGGCCCGCTCCAGCTATATTCTAATACCTGATTCAGCTAATCAAGGTCTTGAGGAGCATCCCTAGACCTGAGAAAAAATCCTGCAGCAGGGTATATGAACCTCTCTGTGGATGCAATGACCAAGTTGTGGTGCAAAGTTATCACAGAGGTATCAACAAATAGAGATATGTAGAGTCAAGATGCTCCCCACTGTCTGGTGTGAAACATCGTAATATGCTCTGGACCATTGTTGTTCCACACTGAGGATAAGACTTGTACAGACTTCCAGCTCCATTTCTCCTCTAACAGTTTCCTTTTCATCCAAATTGCTTTCCCGTCTCTCTTTTCTGTTCCCTCTCTCTTTTGTATCCAGTGTAATCTGTCTGCTCTATTGTGCAGCTAGCTCTCCTCTTTCTCTCCTCACCCATCTCTCCCTCATCTCCCATTAGCCTATTCTCTCCCCGTATTGCTCATATCCCCCTCCCTCCTTCCATTCACTCTTTTGCTTTCCCTCCCTCCTCTCTCCCTATAGAATATCTCCCTCCTCCCTTTCTCCCTCTATGAACTGCAATGCAGCGCCAGCCTGATTGGATACAACAGAGAGAGGTAGAGCATGAGAGAGAGTAAGAGCATGAGAGAGAGTGAGAGCATGAGAGGGAGAGAGAGCATGAGAGAGAGGGAGAGAGAGCATGAGAGAGAGAGAGACAATATATGTGGAGAAAAAAATAGATATTATGCACAATGAAACCAAGAAACTGCCCAAACGGCCTTTGAAAGCCTCAGATGAGTTATCCATGCAGTAGGACATCATGAAACAGAGACATTTTGATGAGCTTATCTCAATAGGCACAGCACCAGGTGATGGAGGGATGGAGGAAATTTGGGGAAGAAAAGAGAAGAGGTGATAGTGATGTGAGGAGAGGGAAGAGAGAAGTGAGGAGAGAAGTAATTGAGGGATGCAGAAGAAAGAAGAAAGGAGAGATGTGATGTGGTAGAGTAATGTTAATTTGGTCAACAAAAAAAGTTACTGAAATATTCGCCAAACACCTATTTTTCAGTGGTAATTGATGAGACTATAACTGACTAAATAGACCCATAAACTATAACTAAACAAAAATTACAAAATTATCTCTGTGACTAAAATATGACTACTAAGTGGTCTGGATAAGAGTTTTTGGAGAGATTGAGAGCTTTTAAGTGACAACTAATATTCGCAGCACAGATGTGCAGCGCAGTTCTGTTCAGCAGTGGGAAGGAGGCGTCACACCCAGCAAACACAGCCTACATCAGCTGGTGAGCTGCGGGGGAGCAAGCGATTAGTGTGGGCAGACAGGCTCTGCTCCAGCTCCAATTATACACATCGCACAGGCGACTCTAACCAGTCACCACCCGTCTTGTAGTTAGTTAACCTTTGCCTTGTTAAGAAGCACAAGCTGCTTAATGACATTTAAAACAATAGCAGCATTGAGAACCTCTCTGGGATAGCGGACGGTAGCGTCCCACTTTGCCAATAGCCAGGGAAAATGTAGAGCGCCAAATTCAAAAAAATTAAATCAAACTTTCATTAAATCACACATAAGATACCAAATTAAAGCTACACTCGTTGTGAATCCAGCCAACATGTCAGATTTCAAAAAGGCTTTTCGGCGAAAGCATAAGATGCTATTATCTGATGATAGCACAATGTCAACAAAGAGAGAGTAGCATATTTCAACCCTGCAGGCGCAACTCAAAACACAGATATAAAATCTCTCTCTCTCTCTCTCTCTCTCTCTCTCTCTCTCTCTCTCTCTCTCTCTCTCTCTCTCTCTCTCTCTCTCTCTCTCTCTCTCTCTCCTCTCTCTCTCTCTCTCTCTCTCTCCTCTCTCTCTCTCTCTCTCTCGCTCCTCTCTCTCTCTCTCTCTCTCCTCTCTCTCTCTCTCTCTCTCTCTCTCATCTCTCTCTCTCTCTCTCTCTCTCTCTCTCTCTCTCTCTCTCCTCTCTCTCTCTCTCTCTCTCTCTCTCTCATCTCTCTCTCTCTCTCTCTCCTCTCTCTCTCTCTCTCTCTCTCTCTCTCTCTCTCTCTCTCTCTCTCTCTCTCTCTCTCTCATCTCTCTCTCTCTCTCTCTCTCTCTCTCTCTCTCTCTCTCTCTCTCTCTCTCTCTCTCTGGAATAGAGCTAATGGAATGGCATCAAATATATGGAAACCATGTATTTGATACCATTCCAATGATTCTGCTCCAGCCATTACCACGAAATCGTTCTCCCCAGTTAGGGTGCCACAAACATCCTGTGGTTTGTGTTGTATGTAATGTGCAATATCTATATAGGCTGAATTAAGAATTTACATGGCCAGATTATTATATATGTTTGTCATATTTCTGCTGTTGGGAAGAGAATATGATGTTATGCAGAAAACTATGTTGGTAGGACAAGGCTATTTATGTTTGTGTATGCACATGGAAGTCCATGATTTATGTTTACTAAAGATGAATGAGTCAATAGAAATGTGATGTGACTAAAATGGAAGGGTATTTAGTTGACTAAAATGTCCCACTGTTTTAGTCATTTAGACAATAACAAGACCAAATCATTATTCAAATGATAAAAATGTGACTAAGACTTCATTATATTTTTGTCAAAATGTCAAAGACTAGACAAAATCTAAAAAAGAGTGGCAGAATTGACACTGGTGTAGAGAAGAGAGAGAAGAGAAGAAAGAGGTGATGTATTGTGAAACCCTGTCTGTATCTCCCTAGACTACCCACAGTCAGGAATCAGATGACATATACACCAATTAACAGCTCTGGCTGCAAGACTAGAGATGACTAAGGGTGGGGAAGACATTTAGTATCAGTACCACACCACTCCTGGCTCAAAATAACACACATTTTCTATCCACTAATATACTTGATTATTGGAACCAATGAAATAGTCACACAAATGCATTTTTTTCTGAAGGCTTGTCTTGTCACCGGAGTAACAGAGCATAACAGAAGATAAACACTGTGTTATATTCAACATGACATCAGTGGCACTACACAGCACGGTGCACGCATGCGCGCATGCGCATGCACACACACACACACACACACACACACACACATAGTCAGCGTGTGATATTCAACATCACATCAGTGCCATTACAGCGTTAGACTTGCTGTAACAAGAGGCCCTGACATGCAATTTCACACATAGGAAATAAAGCTCGATCTACAATCAGTTATACATCAAAAATACACACACACACAATAACACTCTCACACACACACTCAAAAGCAAGCCTTGCACAAGATATTTCATTCTTCAGCATCATTCAGAGTAAATACGTAATTTCTGAGTACAGATGGGTACAGACCCACAGACGCTCTTCTCTATCTTTCTATTGAAGTGACGTCCATTGTTGAATGATAAAGTCACTATATACATCACATCTTTTTATAAACAGCTTGAATTGTACAACAGTGGCAGTGGAGTTTGCATTAGTGGACTATTTTATTGCTAAATACAGCTCTAAATTTTAAAAGTATTTTAGTATTTCAAAGGATATGTATTTGACCCAGGATTGCTTTACAATTGGCAACATAAATATTCCAATAGCTATGTATAATCATTTAATCTGATAATCTCAACAGAGCACACAATAACTAAAATGTATCCAATGAGAAGATATACAGTTTACTGTATTTAGTTGAGTAGCATCCAAGCAATCCTTCAACCTTTACAGATATGCTAATGACATTTTCACGATAAGAGTGTGTGAGGAGAAAACAATCAGCGTCTCGCCACCTAACTTATTCATGCTGAGTGACAAATGAGGCTGCAGAGAGTCAGTCACGGTTGGGGCCTGTAATTAAAAGTTACTGCTAAGGAGAAGTTTGCTAGGGTGTGGAGAGCCCACACATGCCGGTAAACACAGCACAGAACGCCTGCCCCCAACACACAGCACACACAAGCACTTGTACACAAGCATTCACACAGACACACACAAACACACACAACAAACGGTGGTGTTTTGGGGGAAAACATAGCCCCATTGCCTCTCACTGATTCTATGATACCAATAATTCTTGTTCATTTCTAATTGGGGCGTTCAGGTTTATCCTAATATATGTATGTTATGGAACCACATCTAGACACATCTGGCCATCCACTACAAAACAACCTCTATCTGTATTTCCCATTGCTTCCATTTGATCATATGTCCCCTGTATAGTTATAAAGCACCATTCATGCAGTAGAGATCTGGGACCAGGTGGTAATATATACTGAAAACAAATATAAACGCAACATGTAAAGTGTTGGTCCCATGTTTCATGAGCTGAAATAAAAGATCCCAGAAATTTTCCATAAGCACAAAAAGCATATTTCTCTCAAATGTTGTGCACAAATTTGTTTACAACCCTGTTAGTGAGCATTTCCACTTTTCCAAGATAATCCATCCACCTGACAGGTGTGGGATATCAAGAAGATGATTAGACAGCATGAATCATTACACAGGTGCACCTTGAGCTGGGGACAATAAAAGGCCACTCTAAAATGTGTAGTTTTGCCACACAACATAATGCCACAGATGTCTCAAGTTTTGAGGTAACATGCAATTGATATGCTGACTGCAGGAATGTCCACCAGAGCTGTTGCCAGGTTATTTAATGATACTTTCTCTACCATAAGCCGACTCCAATGTTGTTTTAGAGAATAGGGCAGTATGCTCAACCGGCCTCACAACCGCAGACCACGTGTGACCACGCCAGACCAGGACCTTCACATCCGGCTTCTTCACCTGCGGGATCGTCTGACAACAGCCACCCGGACAGCTGATGAAACTGAGGAGAATTTCTGTCTGTAATAAAGCCCTTTTGTGGGGAAAAACTAATTCTGATTGGCTGGGCCTGGCTCCCAAGTCGGTGGGCCTATGCCCTCCCATACCCACCAATTGCTGCACCCCTGCCCAGTCATGTATAATCCATAGATTAGTGCTTCATTTATTTATTTTTTTGATTGATTTCCTTATATGAACTGTATCTCCACCCGGCACTGCCAGAAGAGGACTGGCCACCCCTCATAGCCTGGTTCCTCTCTAGGTTTCTTCCTAGGTTTTGGCCTTTCTAGGGAGTTTTTCCTAGCCACCGTGCTTCTACACCTGCATTGCTTGCTGTTTGGGGTTTTAGGCTGGATTTCTGTACAGCACTTCGAGATATTAGCTGATGTACGAAGGGCTATATAAAATAAAATTGATTGATTGATTGAACTCAGTAAATTCTTTGAAATTGTAGTATGTTACATTTATATTTTTGTTCAGTATAGATAGACACCTCTCCACTTATACATATATTAGGGTCCTTCCACACAAATAGTGCCTTTTGTGTCCCTTTGATACAGTATTTTACATAAAAATTGTTGTGCACCAATATTGAATTTTAAAAGCCTGTTACATTAAATGAGTTGCCTTTTAATATACACTGTGTACAAAACATGAACGAAACCTTCCTAAAATATAGTTGCACCCCCCCGCATTGCAGTCCTTAACACAAACAGGTGTGCCTGGCACCTACTACCCTACCCTGTTCAAAGGCACTTAAATCTTTTGTCTCGCCAATTCACCCTCTGAATGGCACACAAAGAAATCCAGTGTCAATTGTCTCAAGGCTTACAAATCCTTCTTTAATCTGTCTCCTACCCTGTGTGTGTGTGTGTGTGTGTGTGTGTGTGTGTGTGTGTGTGTGTGTGTGTGTGTGTGTGTGTGTGTGTGTGTGTGTGTGTGTGTGTGTGTGTGTGTGTGTGTGTGTGTGTGTGTGTGTGTGTGTGTGTGTGTGTGTCTTTGCATATATTAAATCCGCCTGGAATGTTTACACTATGGAGTCGTACTGAAGACTTTCCAAAAACCATTCCATGAACACACACCCTGGGGGCCGCAGACTGTTAAACTAACTATACCCCCGAGACACAGCGAGAGCGACAGTATGACCCCTGATTAAATGAAAACAGGTTAATGGGCTACAAGGCTCAGACACCTTACCACACAAACCTTACCTTGTCGCCAAGCCACTTTAACACAAATTAAAGCCAACTAATCGTATCAAATGTACAATATAAATCACGCTTCGTTGACGTTAATTAGGAAAAGTCCAGCCTCAGCATTTTCCATGTGTGTGTGTGTGTGTGTGTGTGTGTGTGTGTGTGTGTGTGTGTGTGTGTGTGTGTGTGTGGTGGCCAGATTCTGGGCCTGTTAAAACAGGAGAGATAATAATCTCAAGCGTACCGCTCTAAATGTAATTAACTTCGGAAATATTAACTGTCTGATGCTCATCTAACATGATACTGTCATGATGGACGATGTCAGTATTGCACTTTAATCTGAATACTTTCAAATGATAAAAGAACAGGAATACAGCAGACTATGGAAGTCTCGCACCACCAGGGTACTTCCTTCATATCATGAAAGTTCCTTCAGTGTGTGTAACTTCAGCCTGGAAGAGAAAGAGAGATAAAGGACTTGAGATTCAATCAGAAAACTAAATGGGAATCATCTTAAAAGGCTGCCTTACTTCTTATCTGCAGAGCACCCTGGACCTGCATCCATAAAGACCTGACACACACACACACACACACACACACACACACACACACACACACACACACACACACATACACACAAACACACACACACACACACACACACACACACACACCTGCATCAGATAGAGAGGAAGAAAGAGTGGAGACAAACTCCAACATTTCCTCAGTGAAAACAATGTCCTGAGCAAATGTGAAATTGGCTTTTTACCAAATTACCATATGACAGACCATGTATTCACCCCGCACACACTTATTGACCAAAAAACTAACCATAACAAATGCAAACTCTTCTCATGCCTTGTTGATTTCAAAAAAGCTTTTGACTCAATTTGGCATGACGGTCTGGAAGGCTGTGTTGGAGGAAAAACATACAACATTATAAAATCTATGTGCAAAAAACACATACATTTCTTTCCTCGGGGCTGGGAGGTGAGACAGGGCGACAGCTTGAGCCCCACCCTCTTCAAAATATATATCAATGAATTGGCGAGGGCACTAGAGCAGTCTGCAGCACCTGGCTTCACCCTACTAGACTCTGAAGTCAAATGTCTACTGTTTGCAGATGATATGGTGCTTCTGTTCCCAAACAAGGAGGGCCTACAGCAGCACCTAGACCTGGGCCCTGACAGTAAATCTCAGTAAGACAAAAATAATGGTGGTTGCCAGGACCATAAATATACATTCCTGACAGACAAGCAAGAAGGGCCTTCTATGGCATCAAAAGGAACATATCATTTCACATCCCAATTTGGATCTGGCTTAAAATACTTTAATTAGTTATAGAACCCATTGCCCTTTCCTGGTTGTGAGGTCTGGGATCCACTCACCAACCAAAAATTCACAAAATGGGACAAACACCAAATTGAGACTCTGCGTGCAGAATTCAGCAAAAACATCCTCTGTGTACAACGTAAAATCCCAAACAATGCATGCAAAACAGATTTAGGAAGATCCCGCTATTTATCAAAATCCAGAAAGAGCAATTAAATTATACAACCAACGAAAAATAAGTGATTCTCATACCTTACATAACAAAGCCCTCACCTACAGAGATATGAACCTAGAGAAGAGTCCCTCTCTGCCAGCTGGTATGGGGACTTTGTTTACACACACAAACAGACCCGACGTGGCCTCAGGACAGTAACACAATTAGACCCAACCAAATCATGAGAATTGGATAATTAATTGGAAAGAATCAACAATAAAAAACTGAGCAAACTGGAAAGTTATTTGGCCCTAAACAGAGAGTACACAGTAGCAGAATACCTGACCACTGTGACTGACCAAAAATTAAGAAAATCCTTGACTATGTACAGACTTAGTGAGCATAGCCTTGATATTGAGAGAGACCACCATTGGCAGACTTGGCTCTCAACAGAAGATAGGCTATGTGCTCATTGCCCACAAAATGAGGAGGAAACCTAGCTGGACTTCCTAACCTCCTGCCAACTGTATGACCATATCAGAGACACATATTTCCCTCAAATTACACAGACCCACAAAGAATGTTGATAAACTCCCATATCTATTAGGAAAAATACAACAGTATACCACCAGAGAAGCAATATTTGTGACCTGTTGCCACAAGAAAATCGTAACCAGTGGAGCACATACACCATTGTAAATACAACCTATATGTCTCTTTTTTTTTATTTTCCCACTTTCATACTTCAACTATTTGCACATTGTTACAACACTGTACATAGCCAATAATATAAAATGTTTACTGTTCATTTTTGATTGTTTATTTTCCTTGTTTATTTCCTGTTTATTTCAATTGCTTTGGCAATGTAAACATATGTTTCCCATTACGATAAAGCCTTTTGAGTTGAAATTGAATTGAGAGAGCGAGGTGGACAGAGAGGGCGAGATGGACAGAGAGGGCGAGATGGACAGAGAGGGCGAGATGGACAGAGAGGGCGAGATGGACAGAGAGGGCGAGATGGACAGAGAGATGCGGAGAAAAAGACAGAGGGAGAGATAGAGAGGGGAGAAGAGAGAGGGAGGGAGGGACTACACAAACACAATGACTTCCCCTGAATTCTCAAGTAGGACCTTATCTTTAGATTCTCCAGGACAAGGCAGACACAACACACAAGACTACCTCTGTATCCTTAAACACCCTGTCTTGACACACTAGTGTGCCTCTTTGTTAACACCAGTTGAAGTGTGATCTCCAATGTTAAGGAAGTCTCGAAATCTTGCCCGTTAGAATAAATCAAATCAAATTAAATGTTATTGGTCACATACACATATTTAGCAGATTGTATTGTGGGTGTAGTGAAACGCTTGTGTTCCTACCTCCAAAAGTGTTGTAGTATCTAACAATTCACAACAATACACACAAATCTAAAAGTAAAATAATGGAATACACTGCTCAAAAAAATAAAGGGAACACTCAAACAACACAATGTAACTCCAAGTCAATCACACTTCTGTGAAATCAAACTGTCCACTTAGGAAGCAACACTGACTGACAATAAATTTCACATGCTGTTGTGCAAATGGAATAGACAACAGGTGGAAATTATAGGCAATTAGCAAGACACCCCCAATAAAGGAGTGGTTCTGCAGGTGGTGACCACAGACCACTTCTCAGTTCCTATGCTTCCTGGCTGATGTTTTGGTCACTTTTGAATGCTGGCGGTGCTTTCACTCTAGTGGTAGCATGAGACGGAGTCTACAACCCACACAAGTGGCTCAGGTAGTGCAGCTCATCCAGGATGGCACATCAATGCGAGCTGTGGCAAGAAGGTTTGCTGTGTCTGTCAGCGTAGTGTCCAGAGCATGGAGGCGCTACCAGGAGACAGGCCAGTACATCAGGAGACGTGGAGGAGGCCGTAGGAGGGCAACAACCCAGCAGCAGGACCGCTACCTCCGCCTTTGTGCAAGGAGGAGCAGGAGGAGCACTGCCAGAGCCCTGCAAAATGACCAAACAGCAGGCCACAAATGTGCATGTGTCTGCTCAAACGGTCAGAAACAGACTCCATGAGGGTGGTATGAGGGCCCGACGTCCACAGGTGGGGGTTGTGCTTACTACCCAACACCGTGCAGGACGTTTGGCATTTGCCAGAGAACACCAAGATTGGCAAATTCGCCACTGGCGCCCTGTGCTCTTCACAGATGAAAGCAGGTTCACACTGAGCACATGTGACAGACGTGACAGAGTCTGGAGACGCCGTGGAGAACGTTCTGCTGCCTGCAACATCCTCCAGCATGACCGGTTTGGCGGTGGGTCAGTCATGGTGTGGGGTGGCATTTCTTTGGGGGCCGCACAGCCCTCCATGTGCTCGCCAGAGGTAGCCTGACTGCCATTAGGTACCGAGATGAGATCCTCAGACCCCTTGTGAGACCATATGCTGGTGCGGTTGGCCCTGGGTTCCTCCTAATGCAAGACAATGCTAGACCTCATGTGGCTGGAGTGTGTCAGCAGTTCCTGCAAAAGGAAGGCATTGATGCTATGGACTGGCCCGCCCGTTCCCCAGACTTGAATCCAATTGAGCACATCTGGGACATCATGTCTCGCTCCATCCACCAACGCCACGTTGCACAACAGACTGTCCAGGAGTTAGCGGATGCTTTAGTCCAGGTCTGGGAGGAGATCCCTCAGGAGACTATCCGCCACCTCATCAGGAGCATACTCAGGCGTTGTAGGGAGATCATACAGGCACGTGGAGGCCACACACACTACTGAGCCTCATTTTGACTTGTTTTAAGGACATTACATCAAAGTTGGATCAGCCTGTAGTGTGGTTTTCCACTTTAATTTTGAGTGTGACTCCAAATCCAGACCTGCATGGGTTGATACATTTGATTTCCATTGATAATTTTTGTGTGATTTTGTTGTCAGCACATTCAACTATGTAAAGAAAAAAGTATTTAATAAGAATATTTTATTCATTCAGATCTAGGATGTGCTATTTTAGTGTTCCCTTTATTTTTTGGGGCAGTGTATATAAATATTAGGACGAGCAATGTCGGAGTGGCATTTACTAAAATACAGTTGAATAGAATACAGTATATACATATGAGATGGGTAAAACAGTATGTACACATTATTAAAGTGACTAGTGTTACATTATTGTAGTTGCCGTACCAGGCTTTGATACAGCCCGAAAGGATGCTCTCAATTGTGCATCTGTAAACGTTTGTGAGGGTCCTAGGGGCCAAGCCGAATTTCTTCAGCCTCCTGAGGTTGAAGAGGTGCTGTTACCCCTTCTTCACCCCACTGTCTGTGTGCGTGGACCATTTCAGATTGTTAGTGATGTACGCCGAAGGAACTTGGAGCTTTCCACCTTCTATACTGCGGTCCAGTCAATGTGGATAGGGGCTGTTTCCTGAAGTCCACGATCAGCTCCTTCATTTTGTTGACGTTGAGGGAGAGGTTATTTTCTTGGCATGACTCCACCAGGGTCCTCACCTCCTCCCTGTAGGCTGTCTCGTCATTGTTGGTAATCAGGCCTACTACTGTTGTGTCGTCTGCACAATTGATGGTTGAGTTGTAGGCGTGCATGGCCACACAGTCATGGGTGAACAGGGAGTGCAGGAGGGGCCTCAACACGTACCCTTGTGGGGCCCCTGTGTTGAGGATCAGCGAAGTGGAGGTGTGGTTTCCTACCTTCACCAACTGTGGGCAGCCCGTCAGGTAGTCCAGGACCCAGTTACACAGGGCAGGGTTCAGACCCAGGGGCCGAGCTTGATGATGAGCTTGGAAGATACTATTGTGTTGAAGGCTGAGCTATAGTGAATGAACAGCATTCTTACATAGGTATTCATCTTGTCCAGATGGGATAGGGCCACGGAGACGAAATTCCACAGTCCTGGGGAGTGGGCCGTCACGGTGGCACTGTGTTATCATCAAAGCAGGCGGGGGTGTTTAGCTTGTCCGGGGGGCAAGAAGTTGGTGTCCGCGATGTGGCTGGTTTTCCCTTCGTAATCTGTGATTGTCTGTATACCCTGCCACATATGTACGTCTGGTGTCTGAGTCGTTAAATTGCGACTCCAATTTGTCCCCTATACACTTCCTGATGAACTCAGTCACCGTGTCCTTGTACACATTAATGTTTTTCTCAGAGGCTGCCCGGAACATATCCCAGTCCACGTGATCAAAGCAATCTTGGAGCATGGATTTAGATTGGTCAGACGGGCGTTGAATAGACCTTAGCACGGGCACTTCTTGTTTGAGTTTCTCTCTATAGGAAGGAGCAAAATGGAGTCGTGATCTGATTTGCCGAAAGGGGTAGTAGCAGTTGACAAGTGTTTTTGCAGATCGAGTACTACAGTCAATCTGTTGATAGATCTTCGGTAGCATTTTCCTCAAATTTGCTTTGTTAAAATCCCCAGCTACTATAAATGCGGCCTCAGGATATGTGGTTTCCAGTTTGCATTAAGTCCAGTGTAGTTCTTTGAGGGCCTTCGTGGTATTGGCTTGAGAGGGAATATACACGGCTGTGACTATAACTGAAGAGAATTCTCTTGGGAGGTAATACCATCGGCATTTGATTGTGAGGTATTCTAGGTTGGGTGAACAAAATGACTTTAGTTTCTGTACGTTATCACAATCACACCATGAGTAGTTAATCATGCAACATAAACCACTGCCTTTCTTCTCCCCAGAGAGTTCTTTATTCCTCTCTGCACGATATACTGAGAACCCAGCTTGCTGTATGGACAAAGCCGGTATATCACGAGATTCCGTGAATCTTACCTCATGATAAGCTGCAGATCATACTATTTACTATTCATTTTTTGTAGCTTTCTATTTTCCACCACAAACCCACACTAAACGAGCTGTATAGAACCATAAGCAAACAATAACATTTTGATCCAGAGGAGGTGCTCTTAGTGGCCAGTAATTTTATTGAAACTGAAATCTGTCTTACCACATTTGTACCAGCATGTCACCTGTGCAACTAGAGGCGAAACAACTCTAGATCACCTTTACTCTACACACAGAAAACATTCAGAGCTTTCACTCGCCATCCATTAGGCAAATCAGACCATAACTCTATTCTCCTGATTCCTGCTAACAAGCAAGAACTCTACCAGGAAGTACCAGTGATGTGCTCAATAAGGAAGGGGTCCAATGAAGCTGATGCTAATCTACAGGACTGTTGTGCTAGCACAGATTAGAATATGTTCCGGGATTCATCCTATTACATTGAGGAGTTAGCCACATCAGTCATCGGCTTCATTAATAAGTGCATTGACAACGTCATCCCCACAGTGACCGTACATACAAAGGCTGGAGCTGACAATTTCAAGGACGGGGCACTTATACCGACACTTATAGGAAATCCCGCTACGACCTGCGACAAGCCATCAAAGAGTGAAAATGTCAATACAGTACTACGATCAAATCCTACTGATGCTTATCGGATGTGGCAAGGCTTGCAAACTACCACAGATGACAAAGAGAACCCCCGCCGTGAGCTGCCCAGTGATGCAAGACCTATCGGATTAGCTAAATTCTTTCTATGCTCACTTCGAGGCAAGCAATACTGAACCATGCATGAGAGCACCAGCTGTTCTGGACGACTGTGTGATCTCGATCGCCATAGATGATGTGAGCAAGACCTTTAAACAGGTTAACATTCACAAGGCCGGGGGGCCAGACAGATTAAAAGGAGGCTTACTCAGAGCATGCGCTAACCAGCTGGCAAGTGTATTCACTGACATTTTCAACGTCTCCCTGACCCAGTCTGTAATGCCTACGTGTTTCAAGCAGACCACTATCCTAATCGATGGGGCTGTAGTGGAGTGGGTCGAGAGCTTGAAGTTCCTTGGTGTACACATCACTAAGGAAATAACATGGTCCACACACACTCACACAGTTGTGAAGGCTTTACAGTGCCTCTTCCCCTCAAGAGGTTGCAAAGATTTGGCATGGGCCCTCAGATCCTCAAAAAGTTCTACATCTGCACCATTGAGAGAATCTTGACTGGCTTCATCACCGCTTGATACGACAACTGTATGACACCCAACCACAAGTGCACTACACAGGGTGATGAGTTTGGCCCAGTACATCACTGGGGCCGAGCTCCCTGCCATCCAGGACTTTCAAACCAGGCGGTGTCACAGGAACGCCATATAAATTCTCAAAGACTCCAGCCACCCAAGTCATAGACTGTTCTCTCTGTAGCCGCACTGCTAGTGGTACCGATGCAAGATTGGAGCCAACAGGACCCTGAACAGCTTCTACCCCCAAGCCATAAGATTGCTAAATAGTTAATTAAATACTTAACTAATAGCTACCCAGACTATTTTTTATTTATTTTTTTGTGTGTGAAGTGCCAATTTATAATTTGTCCTACCGTTTCTAACGATCTGCGTGCTAGTTATGATTTTCATATCTGCATTACAACTAATTATGTCTATTGAATGTCTAATTACCCACAAACGGAAAAATTCCATAGCTTGCTATACAGGGGCGCTGCACCAGGCAGCTCCACTATAGACCTACTTGCATCAGATGAGCGATGCCCCACGCATGCACTGTGCAAAGTGTTGAATCCGGGCATGGTCTTCGCTCCTTTTAAAACGCATCTATAGATCTTTGTATCGTACGACCTGATTTTCACCATTGATTGTTCGCTTTTGTTTGATATGTGTCCTTGATGATTGTGAGTAACTCCTTTGATGTTATGCCTCTGATTCCATTGCATTATGTCTATTTGTCTGACATGCAGTTATGCTCAGCAGTTTTAATGCGATGGTCATTAAAGTTTTGATGTCTGCATTTGAAGTCGCCTTTATTGTGACCTGATGGCCTGTAGTAGTGGCTTGGTATATATTTTGTTTCGTAAAGCTGTGTAAATTTTGGTTTTATTTCTGGTTTTGATTTATGGACAATATTCCTTTGATGTGTTTTTATTAAGATAGAGTCGAGTTATTTGTGATGTGACACCGCTGTTTTCAATTGCATTTATCCGACATTTCGATTGTTAATATATGGAAATTTGATATATACATTTTAATTTATAATTTTAATAATAATAATGTGTATAATTGTTCCTGCTTCAGTCCCATTTCAATACAGGCATCAGAACTACAAAGGCTAAATACTAAATGTGATTAATACATTTAAAAATACAAGGTTCAATTAAACAAAAACAATGACTGAGATGACTGTTAGGCCTACCAACAGCCCTAAACATAACTGAATGTAAGAAAAAACAATCTTATTTCCATATTATCATGTCTATATCTCCATATCTGCTGCTGAGAATCGTAGCCTAGGCGCAGCCTGTCTCCCCCGTCTTATTACAAATCCCCTGCAGCACACAAATACACACACACGTTCACATTACTACTTGCTGAAATTGACTGGAATGAACATTACAAGGTTACATCATTTTGTATTGAAAAGCATTTCTTACCAATTTAGTGGGATCGTTGTCTCTGCTTTCCATTGCTGAGCCCCGTAATATCTCGGCTGTATTTGGAGACTTTGAGTTGCACACAGGTCTCCGAGTGGTCCGTTTTCAGCCTGCTGCAGGTTTGACTTCATGTGTGAAAAGAACTGTTCATGTGTGAAAAGATCTGTTGGCAACCGAGGGCACGCGTGCAAGCATTGGCACGCGTGCCTTAGGTTGCCGACCCCTGCTCTAGAGTCTAGCCTGTCCTGAGCAACCACTGTACTCACTGGGAGACATGGGCTTTATTCATGTTAGGTCCCCACTCATGCTGTACAGAAGTTAACACACTTGAATAATGCAGCACGGCATGTATAAATGTTGCAACTGTTAATTACTGTTCGCAAAACAATGTCCATTACAGGCTAAAAAAATGTACAATGCAAAAAGATACCGATAGCTTCCAACTTTGTAGGCTAACTTCCCTTGGTAGCTTACAGCCGAAGCTAACATCAATTCACAATTAATCAATCAATCAATATCTTTATTGTTTATTGTCTTTATTATTATTTTTTCAGTCAGGTTTCAACAATAAAATAAAATGTTTCATAAACAGGTGCAGACTAACAGTGAAATTCTTACTTATGGGTCCTTTGTCAACAATGCAGAGTTAAAGGTAAAAAAACAAATAATAATAAAATAATAGAAATGGTGACATGAGGAATAAATGCACATTGAATAACGAATAACAATGCTGAGTAAAAATTACATGGCTTTGTACAGGGAGTCGTGATCAAACTCATATCCTTTAGTGCGGTGCACGGCAGAAAAAAGACCCCGCTCCACCACGTACCTTTGTAAATAAACAAAACTTTTTGGGGATGCTGCAAGGATCTTTGTCAGGTCATTTCACAGGAAGTGTACCAAACCCATATTTATAGATGTAAGACAAGCACCAATTAGGGCAGTCTAATACCTACTTAAGTTTAAAGGGTCTAGCACAAAACAATAATATGTAGTTCTCAAATATTATGATTGTATAACCATTCGTATCAGGTAGACAAAACATAGGTTACAACACCCAACAGTGGTTATCATAATAATAAATTCATCAGATGACGTTCCCAAGAAATGGCTGCTGGGAAAGTCCTCATTAAGTCCTTTTGGAGACATCCAGATAATCAGTCACGATATGACCAGAAAAAAATCCTCTTTCTGCCCCATTAGAAATATGAATTCATCCTTGGAGACTTATTGCAGACTGGTTTAAAGAGATGTAACCCAAATAATTAATAAAAGAAGGGAGTATAAGACATTAAATAATCTCCCCAAATAAATAAATCAATTCAGAATCGTGTAGACCATGTGAATAAGTTCAATAGGCAACTGATGAACATCACTTTTTATAGACGATTGCACTCCAACCCGACAGTGATTTTCAAAAATGAAAATCATGACAGACTACAATGTTTATTTTAGATAACGGGGACATAACCAATAAGGAGTTTGACTTCCTGAAGGTTATTAGTCCCATTACGCCTGTGATCTATTGTAACGGCTGTCTAATTCCTCGTCCTCGGATGAGGAGAAGGAGTAAGGGTCAGACCAAAACGCAGCGTTGTATGATGACATACTGATTTTTGAAAATAAAGACGAAACACGAAGAACACTTGAATTGATTACAAAATAACAAACGACGTAGACTGACCTGAACATAAGAACTTACATAAACACGAAGAACGCATGAAACAGGAACAGACTACCCAAACGAACGAACAAACGAACCAGTCCCGTGTGGTAGACACAGACACAGGAACAATCACCCACAAACAAACAGTGAGAACAGCCTACCTTAATATGGTTCTCAATCAGAGGAAACGTCAAACACCTGCCTCTAATTGAGAACCATATCAGGCAACACATTTAACCCAACATAGAAACACATAACATAGAATGCCCACCCCAACACACGCCCTGACCAACTAAACACATACAAAAACAACAGAAAACAGGTCAGGAACGTGACATCTATACCCTGCCTAAGATTCACAAAAAGCTTGACCATCCTCCAGGAAGGCCCATAGTTTCTTCTATAGGCTCATTGACTGAGAGGATATCCCACTACTGTTGTTAAACCACATGTGACCACATTACGAGTTTACCTGAGAGATTCCATGGACATAATAAGCACATTGAAGTCTATAGGGTCCAGTGAGGAATATGTAATTTTGCTACATTTGATGTTGAGAGTCTATACAGTACAAGTCAAAGTTTTGACACACCTACTCATTCAAGGGTTTTTCTTTATTTTTACTATTTTCCACATTGTAGAATAATATTGAAGACATCAAAACTGTGAAATAACACATGGAATCATGAACTAACCAAAAAAGTGTTAAGTTAAAATATATTTTAGAATCTTCAAAGTAGCCACCCTTTGCCTTGATGACAGCTTTGCGCGCTCTTAGCATTCTCTCAACCAGCTTTACCTGGAATGCTTTTCCAACAGTCTTGAAGGAGTTCCCATCAGAGGTCATATTTCCACCGGTCTAATGTCCATTACTCGTGTTTCTTGGCCCAAACAAGTGTATTCTTATTGGTGTCCTTCAGTAGTGCTTTCTTTCTTTTCTTTCTTTGCAGCAATTAGACCATGAAGGCTTGATTCACGCAGTCCTCTGAACAGTTAATGTTGAGATGTGTCTGTTACTTGAATTCTGTGAATCATTCATTCGGGCTGCAATCTGAGGTGCAGTTAACTCTAATGAACCTTTCCTCTGCAGGAGAGGTAACTGTCTTAATATAATGATGGACTGTCTTTTCTCTTTGCTTACTTGAGCTATTCTTGCCATAATATGGGCTTGGTATTTTACCAAATTTGTCTGTCTTCTGTATACAACCACTACCTTGTCACAACACAACTGATTGGCTCAAACGCATTAAGAAGGAAAGAAATTCCACAAAATAACTTTTAACTAGGCACACCTGTTAATTGAAATGCATTCCAAGTGACTACCTCATGAAGCTGGTTGAGAAAATTCCAAGAGTGTGCAAAGCTGCCATCAAGGCAAAGGGTGGCTACTTTGAAGAATCTCAAATATAAAACATATTCAATTTGTTTAACATTTTTTTGGTTACTGTAACGAT
Organism: Salvelinus fontinalis; assembly: GCF_029448725.1. Taxonomy (NCBI): domain Eukaryota; kingdom Metazoa; phylum Chordata; class Actinopteri; order Salmoniformes; family Salmonidae; genus Salvelinus; species Salvelinus fontinalis. Next base: position 21,190,084 of record NC_074676.1, read on the forward strand.
GTGTGCTAAGGTGTTCAGGGAGCGAGTGTTTTAATAAATAAACGGAACATAATACAAAACAAGAAACTCGAACAGCACCCAGACATGAAACAGAAACAGAAACAATGACGACTGGAGAAAGAACAAAAGGGAGTGACATACAGTTGAAGTTGGGAGTTTACATACACTTAGGTTGGAGTCATTAAACTCGTTTTTCAACCACTCCACAAATTTCTTGTTAACAAACCACCGTTTTTCGGTTAGGTTAGGACATCTACTTTGTGCATGACACTAGTAATCTTTCCAATAATTGTTTACAGACAGATTATTTCACTGTATCACAATTCCAGTGGGTCAGAAGTTTACATACACTAAGTTGACTGTGCCATTAAACAGCTTGGAAAATTCCAGAAAATGATGTCATGACTCTAGAAGCTTCTGATAGGCTAATTGACATAATTTGAGTCAATTGGAGGTGTACCTGTGGATGTATTTCAAGGACTACTTTCAAACTCAGTGCCTCTTCGCTTGATATCATGGAAAAATCAAAAGAAATCAGCCAAGAAAAATTGTAGACCTCCACAAGTCTGGTTCATACTTGGGAGCATTTTCCAAATGCCTGAAGGTACCACGTTCATCTGTACAAACAACAGTACGCAAGTATAAACACCATGGGACCACGCAGCCATCATACTGCTCAGGAAGGAGACGCATTCTGTCTCCTAGATATGAACGTACTTTGGTGCAAAAAGTGCAAATCAATCCCAGAACAGGTACAAAGCTATCTATATCCACAGTAAAACGAGTCCCATATCGACATAACCTGAAAGGCCGCTCAGCAAGGAACAAGCCACTGCTCCAAAACCGCCATATAAAAGACAGACTACGGTTTGCAACTGCACATGGGGACAAAGATCATACTTTTTGGACAAATGTTCTCTGGTCTGATGAAACAAAAATAGAACTGTTTGGCCATAATGACCATTGTTATGTTTGGAGGAAAAAGGGGGAAGTTTGCAAGTCGAAGAACACCATCCCAACCGTGAGGCATGGGGGTGGCAGCATCTTGTTGTAGGGGTGCTTTGCTGCAGGAGGGAGTGACTGGTGCACTTCACAAAATAGATGGCATCGTGAGGAAGAAAATTATGTGGATATATTGAAGCGACATCTCAAGACATCAGTCAGGAAGTTAAAGCTTGGTCGCAAATGGGTCTTCCAAATGGACAATGACCCCAAGCATACTTCCAAAGTTGTGGCAAAATGGCTTAAGGACAACAAAGTCAAGGTATTGGAGTGGTCATCACAAAGCCCTGACCTCAATCCTATAGAAAATGGGTGTGCAGAACTGAAAAAGCGTGTGTGAGCAAGGAGGCCTAGAAGCCTGACTCAGTTACAACAGCTCTGTCAGGAGGAATGGGCCAAAATTCACCCAACTCATTGTGGGAAGCTTGTGGAGATCTAGCCGAAACGTTTGACCCAAGTTAAACAAATACTATTTGAGTGTATGTAAACTTCTGACCCACTGGGAATGTGATGAAAGAAATAAAAGCTGTAATAAATCCTTTTCTCTACTATTATTCTGAAATTTCACATCTAAGGCTAGGGGGCAGTATTTTGACATCTGGATGAAAAGCGTGCCAAAAGAAAACTGCCTGTTACTCAGGCCCAGAAGCTAGGATATGCATATAATTGGATTTGGATAGAAAACACTCTAAAGTTTCTAAAACTGTTAAAATAATGTCTGTGAGTATAACAGAACTGATTTGGCAGGTGAAACCCCGAGGACAAACCATCCTGGGAAAATAATAATTGAGGTCATAGGATTTCCCAACAGTTTTCTATGGGATACCCTTATTATTAGGAATCTGGTTGCAGTTCCTATGGCTTCCACTAGATGTCAAAAGTCTTTAGAAATTGGTCGATGTTTTTCTTTTGAGAAATTAAGAAGTAGTGCTATTCATTCCATGTGTCACTCTGAAGGTCCCTACTATTTTGGTGCGCGTGAACAGGAACGCTCTCCACGTTGTTTTTATCCGGTATTATAAACAGTTTGTTACGTCTTAAATTTGATAGATTATTTACATTTTAGGATACCTGAGGTTGGATTAGGAACGTTGTTTGAAATGTTTGGACCAAGTTCACAGGTAACTTAATAGATACTTTGTAGTCATGTTGGGCGAGTTGGAACCGGTGTATTTCTGAATCAAACGCGCCAAATACATTGACATTTTGGGGATATAAAGAAGGAATTTATCGAACAAAACAACCATTCATTGTGTCACTGAGACATTTGGCATTGCAAAAAGATGAAGATCTTCCTAGGTAAGACATTTATTATATCGTTATTTCTGACTTTTGTGTCGCACATGCCTGGTCTAAAAATAATTTTCATGTGTTTGTATGCGGGGCGCTGTCCTCAGATAATCGCATGGTCTGCTTTCGCCGTAAAGCCTTTTTGAAATCTGACACAGCGGCTGGATTAACAAGAAGTTAAACTTTATTTTGATGTATTACACTTATATTTTCGTGAATGTTGAATATTGATATTTCTTTATTTTGAATTTGGCGCTCTGCAATTTCACTGGATGTTGTCAAATCGATCCCGCTAAAGGGATTGGGGCGTGAAGGGATCACTGACCTAAGACAGGGACTTTTTCCTAGAGTTAAATGTCAGGAATTGAGTTTTGAGTTTAAACTGAGTTTAAATGTATTTGGCTAAGGTGTATGTAAACTTCCGACTTCAACTGTATATAGAGCAGGTAATCAAGGAGGTGATGAGTCCAGGTGAGTCTCATAGTGCGTGTAACGATGGTGACAGGTGTGCTCCATAACGAGCAGCCTGGTGACCTAGAGGCCGGAGAGGGAGCATACGTGACAGTTTCTACATGATTACATGTGTTATTTCATCATTTTGATGTCTTCACTATTATTCTACAATGTAGAAAATAGTTTGAAAAACCTTTGAATTAGTAGGTGTGTCAAAAATGTTGACTTGTATTGTACATGTATTCCTATCATGGAGGGCTAGAAGCTCTCGCCTTCTTTCTGAGTCAGTGCTCCCATGAGGCTCTCCCAAGCACCCCATATATCAAGGAATTGGCTGAACTGGTGCTTACCCCCCCAAATTTTTATTTCAGAATGACTTCTTACTAACAGGGTGCACGGTGATGGGGAGCACAATGGCTCCCAATTACGCCAACCTTTTCATGGGACTATTTGAACAGGACATAATTTTTAGCAAAAGCAATCCATTCTTAATTCTTAAGCCGGATAAAGTTATGGCGTCGCTATGTGGATGATATGATGGTCATATTTCGCGGAGATGAACATGAGCTTTTATTACTTTTTAAACAGCTGCAACAAATACCTGAAATTCACAATGAGCTATGAAAAGCTTACATTTTCTTGATATTCTTATCATTAGAGAGGGTAATGATTTGGCGCAGATCTGACAAGACAACCAACAGACAGAAACGAGCTACTGCGGGGAGACAGTTTCCATCCTTTACCAACAGTACATGTGCCTCAATCTAAAAAACATGATCAAAAAATCCCCATCAAAATTTGTCAATTTAAGGTAGACATATCCAACCACCTCATTTGCCTATGGCGGCGTTCTACATCTGTGGTGGAAGGTGGCCAAGTTACAGCGGTGTTTGTTAGACCATAATACATCCCAAAATCGGTCTTCTTTTTCCATTTATGAATGTGTTATTCAAATATGTTACTTTGGGCTATAGTAGTAAAGGCCAAATTCAAATATTTTTTTACTTAATTTTTTTATATCTAAATGGGTCCTAAAATCCTAAATAAAAAAAGCTAAATGACCCATGGTATGACCATCTTAAGGATCCTCCCAGTCAGCCAATATATCTGTGTATGTACCTTTATTTTCCTTTGTTTTGTCTTTATATGGTCAGGGCGTGAGTTGGGGTGGGCAGTTCTATGTTGTCTGGTTCTATGTGGGGTTTTCTAGTTTGGCCTGACATGGTTCTCAATCAGAGGCAGGTGTTTTGTGTTGTCTCTGATTGGGAACCATATTTAGGTAGTCTGTTTTGTATTGTGGGTTGTGGGTTATTGTCTATGTCATCACGTAAGTTGCATGTGTCTGCTCTTGTCGTAGTATAGCTTCACGTTCGTTCGTTTGTTGTTTTGTTAGTTTGTCAAGTGTTCTTCGTTTCGTCATCATTAATTAAATGCAAGTATGTATTCAAACCATGCTGCGCTTTGGTCCGATCCTTGCTCCTCCTCAGACGAGGAGGATTACGACGTTCGTGACACTGTTGCACTAAAATGGAATAAGCAATTTATGAAATTGCTTATTGCAGTTACTAATAAGCACGCACCCATTAAGAAAATAACTGTAAAAACTGTTAAATCCCCTTGGATTGATGAGGAATTGAAAAATTGCATGGTTGAGAGGGATGAGGCAAAAAGTATAACAAATAAGTCTAGCAGCCCAACCGATTGGCAAATGTACTGCAAATTAAGAAATCATGTGACTAAAATAAAATAAAACAAAACTTTACTGTGAAACAAAGATACATTATATAAAGAATGATAGTAAAAAGCATTGTGGCACCTTAAATGACATTTTGGGGAAAAAAGGCAACTCTGCTCCATCATTCATTGAATCAGATGTCTCAATCATCACAAAGCCCACTGATATTGCCAACTACTTTAATGACTTTTTCATTGGCAAGATAAGCAAACATTGAGATGACATACCAGCAACATGTACACATCCAAGTATATCGGACCAAATTATGAAAGACAAGAATTGTACTGTTGAATTCCGTAAAGTCAGTGTGGAAGAGGTGAAAAAATGATTGTTGTCTATCAACAATGACAAGCCACCAGGGTCTGACAATCTGGATGGAAAATTACTGAGGATAATAGCAGACGATATTGCCACTCCTATTTGCCACAATTGCCTTAATTAATTTTGGAGCTAATGGGGATCCATAATAAATACAAATAAATGCAACTACTAAGGACAGTCAACCACTACAAAAATCGTAAATAGGAGTAAAAACAGTATCACTAAATTAGTGTAAATTCAAGCTCATACAAAAATGTGTGAAATATCCACTATTGGACTTATTATTAGCATTTGACCCCTTGCCTCTCTGCTGCATATTGTCAGTGTGCTGCTGTAACTCAAAGGTTACAGCAGCACTGTAACCTTTGGGGTTCTAAGAATGATCCTATTGTAATTTCACCTTCAAACAAGTTCTTTGAGGACAATCGCTTAGCGAAACTGTGTTAATGCTTTCCGAGTTGTAAACATTAGTTTTGGCAAGCCACGTAATCTGTTTTCGAAGTCTCCCATGCGACTATCCAGTAGCAGTTCTTTGTTGTTCACATTTTGATATCATATCACACTTATACCAAATAAGGTATAAGCCATAATCAAGGGTTATATATAATTTGAAAATTCAAAATGTTTGGCTGACAGTGGCTTGAACTAGTTATTTGAAAAAACACAATTTGGACAGGTTCCCAGATATCACTGATGCTACATGACAGCCAACAAGATTGTGTCCATCCTAGGGCTGTGGCGGTCACCAAAATCGTTAGCCAGTGATTGTCAAGAAAATTACTGTCTGTCTCACAGTAATTGACCATTAATTAATATGAACACATTTAGCATCTCCTGGCTTTAATACATAGCCTACAAGTCACTGATGCAGACCTTTGGAACATCTACATTTTAAACAGCCTAATAAATCCTTGTAATATAGCCTACACCATCAGAATAAATATCTTACATATTTTAGACAGGTCTAATGAAGCATGATATGAGCGAAAAGTAGTCTACTTCAGAAGAACAGAATAGCATACTCTGAGTTGTCCTTATATTTGGCTATGCCAAATGGCTGTGGGCTCACTAGTTCATTTAGCAGACAAGACTTGCTTAGAATTCTGTAGCATTATTTTATATAATTTTGTGGTATGAAGAATTCAATTGAACAAAGCTGAATAAAATAGAAAGGACATTTTCGCCAAACAATTCAAGGGAGTGTGCACATGTGGCTATTCCATGTTGAGCGGATAACAAAGAAATAGGTACTCCTATATGCTTAATTTAGAGTTATTAATGTAACTTTAGTTGTTCTACAAACATTGGGCTATATGTTTAGATGTTAATTACATTGTAAGGCTGTATGATGCAACTCTAATGATGATTGCTTGAAAGGCATGAGCTCTGCTTAGTTTTTTACGCAGGCTGTACACACTTGCGCAGGCTGTCTCTCATTCCCAATTTGACAAGCAGTTGATAATGCCTCGAACTTCATGGTGGCATCCCCTTCATGTGGATGTAATGCAACCGAAAAAAATCCATGCCTTTTGCGGCCAGTGGCCGTTGTGCCCTTGGCCCTGAGTGCTGCATTGTGCCCTTCTCCCGCAGTGCTGCACTCAGAATCACCTTTCACTCACATGGCTCTCCATCACCGGGAGTTTCTCACAAGGCTACAAGGGAACACACGACACATCGGGGAGGCAAATGCTTGCGTCCTTATCCAATTCCGAGATGCATATTGAAGATGTTGGAAGGACTGTCCACAGCCAACAAGATGAGTAGGCCTAACGAACTGCAGAAGCACTCGCCTATGTCAATCTACTGTCCCCCATAGTATTGTCAATCTACTGTCCCCCATAGTATTCTGTGCGAGAAATAAATATTCCTGAGAGAGTTGTGGGATGAGATGTCTGAGACAGTTGTGGGATAGATCCAAATGAATACAACAACTAGTTTCAACAAACCTTTTTAACGCAATGTGGCTGACACAACAGATCAGAACGTTTAGCTTAAAATGTTGATAAACTATTAGGCTATATCTTCACATTATAAGGGCAGCAATGTACACATGGCATTAGGCTATAAGCGCAAATGTTCCGTTAGTGGGAAAACACCATTATCAAAAGTGACTTCAAATGCGATTATGCATGTAATGCTTTTATTATAAGGTGAAAATGATGAAATGGTGAAAATGATCTTCTCCAAACTTGAAACTCACACGCTGCTTATGTATGCCAGTTAAGCCCCTTGTAACGCAGATTAATGTGCTTAATTTTAAGTTATTTGGCCCCTTTGTTGTGATACAAACCTTACCAAAACATATAGGCCTATGGGCTAGGCTACATGAGGCGTGCGACTATGATTTGAAAAAGTTGCACAAAAAAACATGTTTCTTGCCTCATTCACAAGTGATTATCTATAATTCACAAGTGATAGGCTAATATTGTAACCCATCAGACTAGTCTTGATTTAATCTTGTCTTTACATACTACATACTATATATATATATATATATATATATGTGTGAAATTTATTTATAATGGACCATTGCCATTCACCTGTCTCATAATAGGGGCGGTGGGAAAAAATACATGCCATCTACGCACTTAAATAGCGAATGGGGGACGTTTTTCCTGTTGTTCATTTTCATGCCAGCGAGGTAGACTATATGCCTGTTGTAAAGTTAAGCAATGTGGTTAATATTAGGAAAGTTGAGAATGTACTGAGCAAATGACAATTTGGCTTTTTGCCAAATCACAGTACCACAGACCGTACCACAGACCACGTATTTTTTGGATTAAAGGGTTTGTATTTTGTCCTATAGTTCAGTCAATGTCATTGGAGAATCCAGTTGGTTCTGGTAGTTGATCATGTATGTATGTTTTTGCTGTTTATTCTTTGTTATAGAGCCAAAAAGATTGAAGAAGTGGTTTATCCATACATCTCCATTTTGGATAGATAACTCTTTGTGTTGTAGTTGGTTTAGTTCCAATTTTCCCAGAAGTGGTTCGATTCTATGGATTCTTCAATTACATTGAGATGATTTCTGACGTTCTGTTCGTTCTTTTTTCATTGTGTATTTCTGTATTGTTTAAGTAATTCACCATAGTGAAGGCGTAGGCTCATTTATCATTCTTGTTAATTTTCTTAGGTTGTTTGATTGAGATTTTTAGATTTGATAGGGAAAGGTCAAATATACTGTTTAGGCTTTCTACTCCCAAGTTTACACCTTCACTATGACAGTGAAAGGTTTTGTCCTGGAAGTTTTCTAAAAGGAATTGAGTTTGGTGTTGGCTAATTGTTTTTTGTTAGGCTTCTACGCTATCGGTGACTAACCCCGATCCGTGCACAACATCAGCATTCAAACGAGGCTGCAATGAAAACTCATGGGACTGTAGCGACTGTGTTGGTATCAAAATGCGGGGTGTGAACTACGTTCCTATTAAAGCGTTGATTGACATGGTGATGGACCAATAGTGGAGAAAAGTTGAAAAAACTGAACCCTCTGACGCTGTACGTTAAATTGTGACGTAAAATTAAACTCATTCTGTGCCGTACAGCCTCTTTCCACCAGGTGTAGCGCTTCTCTCGCAGATTAAAAACAAGAAACTAGTGTGACAGTTAATTACCCGTGAGTTAATAAATAGTTAATTCAATCAATTGTTTGTTTTTTGAATAATCACTGCGGGCCATCACGACTCAAAACCGTGACAGCTGCAGTTTAATTGTGAAGATAAATTTAACGCTGCCCTAAAAACCCTAATGAAATTCGACACAAACCTTCAAATAGGTATGTAATGAGACATTATATAAAGTTGGACAAAGCTTTCGCTTCCCCACCTGCCATTTGTAAAAAGACTTGGCAGAGCACCATTGCCTTCTTCAATCATGCAGAGACAGGCAGCAAGGTCTCTTGTCACGCCCTGATCTGTTTCACCTGTCTTTGTGCTTGTCTCCACGCCCCTGCAGGTGTCACCCATCTGCCCCATTATCCCCTGTGTACTTATACCTTTTTTCTGTTTGTCTGTTGCCAGTTTGTCTTGTTTGTCAAGCTTACCAGCGTTCGTCCTGTCAGCTCCTGTCCTTTTCCCTGCTTCTCTTTTTCTCGTCCTCCTGGTTCTTGACCCTGGCCTGTCCTGACTCTGTACCCGCCCGCCTGACCACTCTGCCTGTCCCTGAGCCTGCCTGCCATCCTGTACCTTTGTCCCACCTCTGTATTATTCACCTCTGCCTGTCCCTGACCCTGAGCCTGCCTGCCATCCGGTACCTTTGCTCCACCTCTGGTTTACTGAACTCTGCCTGTCCCTGACCCTGAGCCTGCCTGCCTTGACCTGTTGTTTGCCTGCCCCTGGTGTTACAATAAACATTGTTACTTCACACGGTCTGCACTTGGGTCTTACCTTGATTCCTGATAGCCTCGTCATTGATTTGTCTGGAAAGGGGAGACATTATGCTTTATAATGGTATACATATTACAGTTGACCTGGAATTATTACGTTTTTGGGGCGCTAAAATAGGTCAAATGTATGGAACAGCGCGATGTACAAAAGTGTGTTAGCTATCATTTACTTTCCTTCCATCTATAGCATTTCTTAATATTATACATTTCCTTTGGCTTTGATGCCTCATGTTTGAGTAATGCTCTGTTCAAGTAGACTGTGATTTTGCTGTGATCTAATAAGGGTGTCAGTGACTTGGAATGCTCTGAGAGACTCTGGGTTGAGGCCAGTGATAAAGTAATCTACGGTACTATTGCCAAAGGATGAGCTGTAGGTGTACCTACCATAGAAGTCCCCTCGAAGCCTACCATTGACTATGCACAGACCCAGCGTGCGACAGAGCTGCAGGAGTTGTGACCCATTTTTGTTGGTTGTTTAGTTGTGTCTAAGGGGGCATATATATATGAGGCGATGCTGTCACCTCCAGGTAGGTGTTTGTCCCCCTGCGTGGTGAGAGTGTCAGGTTCTTGTTCAGTTCTGGCACTGAGGTCACCATAGACTAGTACATGTCCCTGGGCCTGAATATGGTTGATCTCCCCCTCTAGGATGGAGAAGCTGTCATCGTTAAAGTATGGGGATTTTATTTGGGGGATATACCATAGGTAGCACACTTGAGGACATTTTTGTCTGTTGAAAAAATGTTCCTTTACATTTCTAGCCAGATGTTCCTGTTTCTCTCTCACTCTCCTTGCCTACAAATATGTTTGTCAGGGTAAGGTGCTAAAGCTCTGCCAAAAGTCTGAGTGTGTGAAATTGACATGTGCAGGTGTACAGATGCAAATATTGCGTGCAACTAGTAAGTTACAAGTTTACGAATGCGATTACAACTACAAATTAGTTTTTTATTCATGTTCACAACTCATCAATTACACGTTTGATAATGTGTTTACGACTACAGATGTGTTGTAATGTGTTGACAACTACAGATTATTCTTTCATGTTCACAACTCATCAGTAACATAATTGCAAATTGTGTTTACAACTACAAATCTATTCTACATGCTCAAATCATTATGTCAATAATTTAACTTCATAGTTTTCACCCTCTAAGTGCTTGTAGATGACGTTGAGTGGCATCCTCCACCACCCTCTTGACTCTGTAAGCAAATTGCAGGGGGTCCAGGGAGTTCTCAACCTGACAAAGTACTGTACATCCTTCTTGGCTAGCTTCTCAAATTATTTCATTACCAAGGATGTCAGTGCCACTGTTCTGAAGTCATTTAGCACCTTAGGGAATTCGCTTTGGCCATAGGAGCTTCCAGAATTAGGAACGTTTCACTGAGTTGCTCTGCACATGACTTCAGTACCTGTCCACCACTGTTGTCTGGTCCTGGGCTCTTTTTAACTTTGGTCTATCTGAATCGGCAGGTGACACTTTGGATGCTAAATTCCATCTTGAGAGTAGCAGCTGTCCTCATACACATCTCAGTGATTTCTCCACTGAAGTACTGATTGTCAAATCTGAGATTGAAAAAACATTTAGCTCATCAGCCAGTTATTTGTTTGAGTTAAAACCATCAGCCTGTATCACCTTGATTCCCTTGTCTTGTAGCCCAACCATAGTTATCATTATTTCAGTTTGGCCTTCTTGATTTCTGATCTCACGTCAAATCTAAATTCCCTTTTAGCAGTATCATTATTATACAATAAGCACTTCAATGACTTAGTAACTCAAGGCTTGTTGTTGGGATAGATAGTTACACTTTTGCTAGAAATCACTGTATCTTCATAGAAGGAGATATAACTGCACATCGCATCAGTGAGTTCATATATACCGTCACTAGTCTTGAAAGACAGTCCAGAGTGCTGTCATTGGCCCAAACCTTCAATTCACGTTTTTGTGCTTTCTCCCTCTTCAGCACAGTCCTATAGATATGCACAGTATCGTGGTCAGATGAGCTGAGCGGAGCTCTCACTGTGGACTTCTAGGCCCCTACGGTCTTGTTATGGTTTCTTGGGGAGGTGACATTTAAGTAACTCAGTGATTTCTTTAAATTACAGAGATTAGAATTTCCTAAAACAATAGCGGGGGCATCGGGAGATAGAGATTGCAGTTTTTGAGTCATAGTATAAATATGATCACTTTAGTGAGAACGTAAACGACTGTGATGAATATTTGGGGGAACTCTCCTGGGAGATAGAAATGTCTTATCGACACTGACAGCAGTTCAATATCAGGTAGACATAGCCTCTCTCTGACACTTACATTATTGCACCATCAGCAATTGATTTACAGGCAGACTAGGTCCAGTCAAAGCGGACACCCAAATCCGTTTATCTCCAAAGATGAGTCCATATCTGAGTCAGTGAGTCTCAGAGAAAGCCATACAACAGGCATCTTATTCCTCAAGGATTGCATGTTCGCCAGGATTAGAGAACGTAAGGAGATGCGGTTAGCCTGCTGCTGATGTTTAATCCGTAATCGAACACGTGAACACACCCAGCCTTTTCACAGTTCCAATAATTAGTCCATTCATCGGTGGCCAACACATTGAGTTTTAGAAGAGAGTCCACAGAATTGTTCAGGGATTTCTCCACCAAAGCCGGGCGATCCCACAGTAGCAGGAGCTCCAGTGAGTATTGTTTTCTGTTTGTTTGTGAGTGGCGGAGTTCATGCAGGCCTGTGGTGAGATTCAGTATAATCCACCAAATGAGTGAAACAAACAATCTCATCAAAAACATTTAGTACATTTGCTGGACAAAACTGGACAAAAACTGACTCACTTTGGACTTTACAAACAAAATAGCTACAGAGAGTGTAACAAACCCGCAGACACACAAATACCTGCCTCCGTTCACCATCTGGAGCCGCACCCACTCCACTTAGAGCCATTAGTACCTTAGTACTTTGTGATAATATGCAAACTATGCTGAATTCAAAGCTGATGTCACCAAAAGCCATACAGTCATTGGCAAAAACATTATTCATTCACTGTGTCTCACTCTATTCACATTTTATAAAATAAGAGATTGCTTCTTATATGCAAATGCTGTTGATCAGTACAATAAAACAAGTCCCAAATGGAAGGGAAACAGCCCCATGAAAATAGATCAAATACTCAATCCATGCACACTCCATTGAATATTATGAATACGTCTAGGCAACATCTTGATTCACCTAGTTTATCAATAGAGATTTACCATTCAAATAAATTATTACCATTATGTTGTTACAGTTGAAGTTTACATAGGTTGGAGTCATTAAAACTCGTTTTTCAACCACTCCACAAATTTCTTGTTAACAAACTATAGTTTTGGCAAGTCGGTTAGGACATCTACTTTGTGCATGACACAAGTAATATATCCAACAATTGTTAACAGACAGATTATTTCACTTATAATTCACTGTATCACAATTCCAGTGGGTCAGAAGTTTACATACATTAAGTTGACTGTGCCTTTAAAAAGATTGGAAAATTCCAGAAAATTATGTCATGGTTTTAGAAGCTTCTGAAAGGCTAAATGACATAATTTGAGTCAATTGGAGGTGTACCTGTGGATATATTTCAAGGCGTACCTTCAAACTCAGTGCCTCTTCGCTTGACATCATGGGAAAATAAAAATAAATCAGCCAAGACCTCAGACAAAAAATTGTAGACCTCCACAAGTCTGGTTCATCCTTGGGAGCAATATCCAAAAGCCTGAAGGTACCACGTTCATCTGTATAAACAATAGTACGCAAGTTTAAATACTATGTGACCATGCAGCCGTCATACCGCTCAGGAAGGAGATGTGTTCTGTCTCCATGAGATGAACGTACTTTGGTGCGAAAAGTGCAAATCAATCCCAGAACAACAGCAAAGGACCTTGTGAAGATGCTGGAGGAAACGGGTACAAAAGTATCTATATCCACAGTAAAACAAGTCCTATATCGACATAACCTGAAAGGCCGCTCAGCAAGGAAGAAGCCACTGCTCCAAAACCACCATTAAAAAGCCAGACTACGGTTTGCAACTGCACATGGGGACAAAGATCAAACTTTTTGGAGAAATGTCCTATGGTCTGATGGAACAACAATAGAACTGTTTGGCCATTATGGCCATCGTCATGTTTGGAGGAAAAAGGGGGATGCATGCAAGCCGAAGAACACCATCCCAACCGTGAAGCACAGGGGTGGCAGCGTCATGTTGTGGGGGTGATTTGCTGCAGGAGGGACTGGTGCACTTCACAAAATAGATGGCTTCATGAGGATGGAAAAGGATGTGGATATATTGAAGCAACATCTCAAGACATCAGTCAGGAAGTTAAAGCTTGGTCGCAAATGGGTCTTCCAGCTGGACAATGACCCCAAGCATACTTCCAAATTTGTGGCAAAATGGCTTAAGGACAACAAAGTCAAGGTATTGGAGTGGCCATCACAAAGCCCTAACCTTAATGCTATAGAAAATTTGTGGGCAGAACTGAAAAAGCGTGTGCGAGCAAGGAGGCCTACAAACCTGACTCAGTTACAGCATCTCTGTCAGGAGGAATGGGCCCAACAAAATTCACCCAACTTATTGTGGGAAGCTTTTGGAAGGCTAACCGAAACGTTTGACGTTAAGCAATTTAAAGGTACTGCTACCAAATACTATTTGAGTGTATGTAAACTTCTGAACGACTGGGAATGTAATAAAAGATATAAAAGCTGAAATAAATAAATCTCTCTACTATTATTCTGACATTTCACAATTTTAAAATAAAGTGGTGATCCTAACTGGCCTAAGACAGGGAATTTTTACTAGGATTAAATGTCAAGAAATGTGAAAAAGTCAGTTTAAATGTATTTGGCTAAGGTGTATGTAATCTTCCGACTTCAACAGTATGTAGTTAGATTGGAAAAAACTAAGTGAATTGAATAATTGATTAATTCATGCCTCAATGTCTGTCTCTGAAATATTTACATAAAACATGTCAAATGTAATGATATTGAAATCAAAAGATCTCTCTGGATCAAGTGCTATAAAGTGACCTTGGGTAATAGCCTTTCCTTTTTGGCTATGGTATGGTTCTGGTATTGAGTATCTTAGCTAGAGACAGACAAAATATCGATTCACCGATATTATCAGCCAATATTATCAGCCGATATTGGCTTATTTACGCTATCGGTATCTGCCCTGTTCACCGAGAGAGATTCCCTGCGAACCCAGGCATTTCACGTAAATACATTCATGACTTCTTACTCAAAGCGGGCGGCGGTAGTGCAAACCATATGGTTACTGAAGGTGAGAGTAGTTTCTGAATATACCAATGTTAAGTGTCTCTGTCCCTCTCTCTCCCTCCTCATCTCTTCTTTAAAAAGCAGCCATGTTTCTGTCATTCTGCTAAATAAGGTTTTTGCAGATGCAAGGAGGTTACGACTGTTCAGAATGATGATATGATACGAGGTTATGACTACAAGTTGACTGTTTATAGACGTGACAGGTAAAGAGATTTTAGAGTTTAATTTGGAAGATGGTAACTCTTTAAAGAACCGCTCTCGTGGTGCCCCAGATCCTAATGAGATAATTGCTATATGATTAATTTAATCAGGTAAAAATTAAACATAGTTAGTTAATTAGATAAATAGCAGTCTTCAATAATGTTGAAGTCAAGTCACGGCAGAAGTAACCAAAAAAGTGTTTAACAAATCTAAATATATTTGATATTCTTCAAAGTAGACCATTTTTGCCTTGATGACAGCTTTGCAAACTCTTGGCATTCTTTCAACCAGCTTCCTGAGGTGGTCACCTGGAATGCAGGTGACAGATGGTTTGGGATGAGTTGGACCGCAGAGGAAAGGAAAAACAGCCAACAAATGCTTAGCATTTGTGGGAACTCCTTCAAGACTGTTGGAAAAGCATTCCAGGTAAAGCTAGTTGAGAGAATTCCAAGAGTGTACAAAGCTGTCATCAAGGCAAAGGCTGGCTACTTTGAAGAATCTCAAATATAAAATATATTTTGATTTGGTTAACACTTTTTTGGTGTCTACATGATTCCACGTGGTAATTTCATTATTTCATAGTTTTGATGTCTTCACTCATATTCTACAATGTAGAAAATAGTCAAAATAAAGAAAAACCCAGGAATGAGTAGGTGTGTCTAAACTTTTGACTAGTACTGTATAAACAACCGTGGACAGCCCAATTTACACACGCACGCACGCACGCATGCACGCACACACACAAAGAGATTGACACACAGTAATAAAGCAATCTCTGCTCCAAAACAGGCCAGAAGCTAAGGAAACATGGAAGTTACAAGTTATGTCATTATCGCCCCCAACCCACTCACACACAGTCAAACCCAAATACACACACTGTCAGATTTGAAGGACATGATCTCGCTATATAGCCTTCAAATAACCATTAAACTCTCTCACTCTAACCAATCCCCCCTCACACACACACACACACACACGCACTCACCCAGACACACACACGCACCCCTATCCTCTATCCTTCAAACCGCCTCTCTTCTCCAATCACTGACAGGCGAGACAGCTCACGCCAAACAGACCTACTGTTAATGTCAGTCAACAGAGATTCAAACACACACACAAGCATGCACACACACACACTGTTTTGGAGAAAGTCTGATTCTCAGTCTCCTGCTCTCTCCACTCCAATAAGAAGCATATACAGTAGGAGGGTAGCGTATTACAGTATAGCAGTAAGTTGAGGTTTCAAGCCAATAGAGGGAAGAACAATATTACATCAGTCAGAAGAGCTTCTACAGCCTTAGGGGGTAACCCACAATCCGCAGAGAAACGGGGAGAGAATTCTGTTACAAACTGCCACATATTGTGAAACTTGGGGTGAGGCGAGGGGGGCAGAGGGGGACAAGGGGAGGGCAGCATAAAGGTAGAAGACTGGGAGAGAGGCACCATTCTATTGCAGATATATCCTAGCATCATGCACTGCACATAAACATGCCTGTGCTGTTTAGCTCTAGTGGTGTACTGCAGATCATGGACTGATCAGAAGGTGTAATTGCCTTGAGCTCTCTACATTTTTCATTTGACATTTAGGTCATTTAGCAAACGCTCTTATCCTGAGAGACTTACAGTACTTTTTGTCTAGTCCCATCTATAACACAGTAGAGTTTAATTATTGACTGAGAGATGATGTAAACCATTTCAGGTCAAAACCTTTACACTATTTCAGTTACACTCCAAACCCATAGTGTAGCTGATGTGAGAGTGCCAGTATCATCAGCTTCTAAAAGTAACGCTGCTGTTTCAGTATCAACAGTTTCAGTCCATTTCGGTCCTCATGTTACAGTGCATGTAGTGTACCCTTCCGACCCAGACAGTTTGACTGAAGTTAAATCTGTCACAGACACACACACACTCAGAAATCTCCTGGCGGTGTGTGTCTCCTCTTTAGTAGGTACCTCACGTCCCCTGTTACTATTTTTAGCTTCATTCACAGCAGCTTGTGGCACGAGACAAAGCTTCCATCTCCCTCCCAACTCTCTTCTGCTTTTCTTCATCTCCCTCTCTCTCCCTCCAAACTATCCCTACATCCATCTCTCCTTTTCTCCCTCCCTATGCTTAATTGCTAAATGTTGTCCAGAGAGGGAGCGATGACCCAGCATAGCTCAGTGTGTGTGTGTGCTTGTGTGTAGGTGAACACTACATTGGCAGCCTGCAAAGGAGAAGGCTAGACAGAGCACCAGACAAAGTGATGCATGGTGCAGGAAAATGGAAAGAAAGAACAGACGTTTGAGCCAGAAGAGGATACCCACATTGCAACCGGAACAAATGCTTGCTCGTTATACAGATGACGTCACACAAACCTCCATCTGTGAAACAGTCCTTACAACATGCCTGTAATCTTTCTCTTCATCCCTCACACACAGCAGGGTGTGTTTAATCTTCATGTACTGTACCATAATTAGTGTGTTGGCTACCTAATTTCATATATGTGTGTTTGTTAGAATGTGTGCTCGCTCCTGTGTGTGCGTGTGTAACGGATGTGAAATGGCTAGCTAGTTAGCGGTGGTGCGCGCTAATAGCGTTTCAATCGGTTACGTCACTCGCTTTGAGACCTTGAAGTAGTGGTTCCCCCACTACTTCAAGCCGCGGCTTTTGTGGAGCGATGGGTAACGATGCTTCGTGGGTGACTGTTGTTGATGTGTGCAGAGGGTTCCTGGTTCGCGCCCGGGTCGGGGCGAGGGGACGGACTAAAGTTAATACTGTTACACATGCATTTGTGTGTTATGTCCATCTATATGGCTTAGTTGGACCCGTTCAAAAATGGACCTGGTGCTTTCCCACTCTGACCTGATATGCAGAAATTACTTTTGTAAATATAATAACCCATTCCTAACGGACCCAAGGACTAGACCCGTTTCGTATAGACATGGTTGGATACAGAACCGGTCCGATCCGAGTGAGGGAAGCAGAAGAAAAGTCATAAAGCGTGAGAGGAGGGAGAGAGGTGCTGCTCTAGCAGGCAGGGGAGGGTCTGTACTGTGAGCGAGTGACAGGGGGAACAGGGAGGGAGAGACAGCAACCAACCAAGCCGACTCATGTTATAGTAGAGTAATAGCTGCCATAGCTAGGTTATTTACCATCAAATACGTAGTACCTGTCTTAAGTGCATCAAACCGGGAGAAGCTAGTTAAGCTACGTAGCTCACGTTAGCTAGCTAGACTAATTGAGACTGGAGTGAATGCGCTTTCTCAACGTACAGTTACAAATAGCAAAAGCTCCATTCACAGCTCCATTCATTCCATTCAGCTCCATTCCTTCTCCTTTAACTTTTAATTGTGTCATTTTAATTCCATCTTCCACTGATTGGATATCTCCTACCTTTAGCCACACACAGAGCTACATGCACAACACTCCACTCTCGTAAAACGCAAGAGCAGCAGCATAAATTATAAAATGCCTCTCTCTCTCGCCTACTGCAGCAGTAGTGTTCGGATCTGTACGGGTCATTCCAGGCAAGTCTGTTAAAATTACACATACCCGAGACCCGTGACAATCATACCAGATCCGAGCCAGACCCGTAACATTATTTAGGGTCCCGGGTATTTGGGTACAGGTGGATCTGTAAAAACCTCTAATCTGGCAGTGTGTGTAGTTGTTGGTTCATTACTTAGACTACTGCGTTATGAAATTAGGGCTTGTCGTGTGTGTTTGCATGCGTGTGTGTGCATGTGTGTGTGTCTGTGTAGAGCATCACCGCCTGGTTAGGCAACTGCTCGGTATCTGTCCGTAAGGCTCTACAGAGGGTAGTGCGTACGGCCCAGTACTTCACTGGGGCCAAGCTTCCTGACATCCAGGACCTATACTTGGCGGTGTCTGAGGAAGGCCCAAAAAATTGTCAAAGACTCCAGTCACCAAGTCATAGATTGTTCTCTCTGCTACAGCACTACAAGCCGTACCTGAGCGCCAAGTCTAAGACCAAAAGACTCCTTAACAGCTTCTGCCCCCCCCCCCCTCCCCTTTGTTTTTACGCTGCTGCTACTCGCGGTTTGTTATTTATGCATAGTCACCTTACAAATTACCTCGACTAATCTGTACCCTGCACATTGACTTGGTACCGGTACCCCCAGTATAGCATCGTTATTGTTATGTACATTTATTGTGTTACTTTTTGATTTATTCGATTTTCTTTTCTGTAGTTTACTTAGTAAATATTTTATCAACCAACAATGCAGTTCAAGAAATAGAGCTAAGGGTTTGTAAGAAAGCATTTTTCGGTAAGGTTTAGGGTCTGTTGTATTCGGCGCATGTGACATATATCATTTGATTTGATTTGAGTATGGCTTTGTTCATAGCCAGAGAATCTCAGAGGTCTCTGGGAATTCTCTGTATTCTTTGCTTCTCCTTCCTTCTGTATCCCTTTATTTTCTCATCTTAATTTTCTCTCCCAGACAGAACCACACAGCATGCAGTGTCTGAGCTTCAATAGGCCAGATCATTTCAGCTAGACAGGCAATAGCATGGGAAAAAAACTAAGACTGAAGTCAATGCTATAGTTTACATTGAGTGCAAAAAATCCCCAGGATTTTGCAGAAAATTCAGGAGCTGACACAAATGGGAATCAAGCCCACAGCATACATCTCCTAATCCAATACCCACAGCAAGATAATATGCCAAGAGAAGACAACATCTTTATATGATTAATATATTCAGGGGTATCTAATGGCCGAAATTGCATGGTAACAATAATAAGACTTAATACCACAACCATAAGAATTATCACATAGTCAAACAGTCTCTCATGTGTCTTCTAGAACAGATTGACCAGCAGTAGCAACAACACCAGGGCCTGATCTCCGAAAAGCATCTTAAGGCTAAATTCATTGTTAGAACCTTCTTAAATCTCTGAGCTGTTTCCCAAAAACATTGATATTAACGTTGCACTTGAAAACACTCGTAATCTAGCGCCTGGGGAAATATGAGAAATGATTCACACGTAACATCATCGACTGTTCAGTCAGTTGTAATGACGACTTGGAGCACACAGATGATCGTATTATCACATGAATTCTTAGAATATTTCTTACGATTCTGTTTTAATGTCAGGAATGTAGTGGGGGGAAAAAGTAGATAATGGGTAAACTACAAACTCCATTGGGCGATTAAGATAAGACAAACAGCCACTGATATAAACCAACACGTATGACATTGTTAGAAGTGAATTGTTTGCTTTTTTGGTTGCATTTGAATGCAGGCCTCTAGGGAAGCTGACTGACTGTATTTCTAAGCAACTATTTCAGTTATGCACTCATTCTCCAAGAGTTGATTTTTGTTTGTTTTGGGGATTTCTGTAGACACTGAAGAAGTTGCGGAACGATTTTAAAATTGCCTCGCAACACACTGTCATCAGTGTCTCTATACACTGAGAAAAATATATAAATGCAACATGCAACAATTTCATTTTTTTTTCGGAGTTACAGTTCATTTAAAGAAATCAGTCAATTGAAATAAATTCATTAGGCCCACCCCCGTCTATGGATTTCACAAACATTCCCGCAGGTGAAGAAGCCGGATGTGGAGTCCCTGGGCTGGCGTGGTTACACGTGGTCTTTGGTAAATGAGGCCGGTTGGATGTACTGCCAAATTCTCTAAAATGACATTTAAGGCATCTTATGGTAGAGAAATTAACTTTAAGTTCTCTGGCAACAGCTCTGGTGGACATTCCTGCAGTCAGCATGCCAATTGCAAACTCCCTCAAAACATGAGACATCTGTGACATTGTATTGTGTGCACATTTTAGAGTTGTGTCACGCCCTGACCTTAGAGAGCCTTTTTATTTCTCTATTTGGTTAGGTCGGGGTGTGATTTGGGTGGGCATTCTAGTTTTTCTATTTCTTTGTTTCTGGCCGAGTGTGGTTCCCAATCAGAGGCAGCTGTCTATCGTTGTCTCTGATTGTGGATCATACTTACAGACTTTTTTCCACCTTTAGTTTGTGGGATCTTGATTTTGTGTAGTGCCTGTGAGCACTCCAGTCGTTACGTCTCGTTTGCTGTTTATTGTTTTTGTTGGTGAGTTTCATGAAAATAAACATGTGGAACTCTATGCACGCTGCGCCTTGGTCCGCTCATTTCAACGAATGTGACACGTGGCCTTTTATTGTCCTCAGCACAAGGTGCACCTGTGTAATGATCATGCTGTTTAATCAGCTTATTTATATGCGTGGATAGATGAACTTGGCAAAAGAGAAATGCTGTCACGCCCTGACCTTAGATATCTCAGTTTTTCTTATATTTTGGTTAGGTCAGGGTGTGACTAGGGTGGGTACGCTAGTTTGTATGTCTAGGGTTTTTGTATGTCTAGGGGTTTTGTATGTCTAGGGGTGTTGTCATCTAGGTGTATTGTATGTCTATGTTGGCCTGATATGGTTCCCAATCAGAGACAGCTGTTTATCAATGTCTCTGATTGGGGATCATATTTAGCTAGCCATTTACCTTTTGTGTTTGTGGGATCTTGTTCTATGTTTAGCTGCCTGTCTGCACTATTCGTATAGCTTCACATTTCGTTCGTTGTTCTTTATTGTTTTTGTTTAAGTGAGTTTCTCTTTATGAAAAGTATGTGGAACTCTATGCACGCTGCACCTTGGTCACATCTTTACGGCGATCGTGACAAATGCTCACTAACAGAGATTTAAACAAATTTGTGCACAACATTTTTGAGAAATAAGCTTTTTGTGAATACGGACAATTTTGGGGAAGTTTTATTTCAGCTCAGGAAAAATGGGACCAACCCATGTTACATTGTCACGCCCTGACCATAGAGAGCCATTATTTCTCTATGGTATAGTAGGTCAGGGCGTGAATAGGTGTTGATCTATTATTTATATGTCTATGTTGTGTTCTAGTTTCTTTTTCTATGTTGGTGTTTTGTATGATTCCCAATTAGAGGCAGCTGCTAATCGTTGTCTCTAATTTGGGATCATATTTAAGTAGTTTTTCCCACCTGTGTTTGTGGGATATTGTTTATGTGTAGTTGCATGTTAGCACTCCATTGTCGTCACGTTTCGTTTATTCTTTATTGTTTTGTTGTGTGGTTCACTTACTTTAAATAAATAAAGATGTGGAACCCAGATCACGCTGCACGATGGTCCGAGGATGCTTCCAACGATCGTGACATACGTTTTGATTTTTGTTCAGTATAGTTGCCTACGTGAGCCTACTCTGCCTGTGCCGCGAAAGGGAGGAGTTAGCCGTTTGAGGGAGTGATGAACACATACTCCTGTATCTGTGAGAATCAGGGTTTCCGCTCAATGCAAGACGTTTCGATCTGTGGTGTCCACTGATCGATTTATAAGCAAAGATGTTGGTCGGAACAGGTACCACAACCATGCAGGTCTCCAAAACGGGGGACTTTATATCTAAGAGGTTTAAGAACACCTTCCTAATATTGAGTTATACACTCAAACCGGTGTGCCTGGCACCTACTATCATTTACTGTTCAAAGACACTTAAATATTTTGTCTTGCCCATTCACTCTCTGAAAGGCACACATACACAATCCATGTCTCAATTCTCTCAAGGCTTAAAAATCCTTCTTTAACCTCTCTCTTCCCCTTCATCTACACTGATTGAAGTGGATTAAACAAGTGACATCAACAAGGGATCATAGCTTTCACCTGGATTCACCTGGTCAGTCTATGTCATGGAAAGATAATGTTGTGTATATTTTTCACATTATATTTTCAGATGATAAACATGTAGTTACGGCCCTGGTTGTATTAGAGCATGGTAATGAAAAGGTAATGCCTTGTTATATAATTACACTCTAGCATCCTCACCCTCTTCCTTAGTGGATTCTGCTAAGGAACCTTATCCAGGACAGCTAGCTCATTCATTCTTAGAAAAACATATCAGAGTCAATTCCTTTCTCAGTGAATTCATATCACACACTTTAGTAACTCATGATTCATCCATTCATCATCTGAAGGGGCGGTGACTAAGGATTACATTTTGCTTTTCTTTATTTAGTTTTCTTCTTTTTAAAACCAGACAACCTCATAGTGAATGGGTGAGTGTGTGGGAGGGACACACCATTGAGCAAACTACTGTAAAGCAGGAAACACCATTTCCATAATTGTGCTTCCACTACTAGGCTTTGTTGCCTTTGCTGAACTACTGACTCAGCTTGACCCACTGGTCAGACATTTCCTAAATCTCCTAACGGTTAAGATAAAGAAATACATTAGGATTATGGGGAGCCCATACAACCAGAATGGGAGATGTAACAGTCACTTTGGCCTTGGGCTCATACAACACTATACTGTTATAATGCCATTGGGCCTTCAGTGCTATACTGTATATTCTGCTGTATATTCTGTAGTAGTAATGATGTGAAAATTTTAACAGTTACGTATCGGGATACTATTTTTGATAATATATCTTATCGAACCCATTCGATGCTACCAGAATATAATTTTGCCCTACAGTAGTAGGCTGTACCTGCACCAAAACCCCAGTATTTTTCCTTCTTAGCATGTTCTCCATCTTCTTTTTAAATAGGAAGCCAATTAGTTTTAAACACTTCGATTTCCATGACTGATCAAAACTCGTTCTCATGCCTTCATCTTGTCCCTCTGAAGCAGACATATGGTGAGAAATATGGTTGGAGCATTGAATCGCAATAAAATCACAGTATGAAATTGCAATTCATATAGAATTGTGAGAATTGTAATACATATTCTATCGCTACCTAAGTATAGTGATAATATTGTGAGGTTCCTGGCAATTCCCAGCCCTATTTACGGTAAATAGAGTTCCAGGTCACCACCTTTCATTAATAAGCATGCTATTACACATGACATACCACAACATGCCATAGGAGTAACATTTCATGTTAAACAATCACACCTGGGATAGAACTACTCTTGTGTAAAATATCCCCATGGCATGGGATACCTATTGCATGACTCTCTATATAGACTTTTCACAAAAACAGAAATTATATTTTCTAACCATTCCAGTGCAGATTGATTTGAAAAGGGTTAAAAGTAGCACAAGGCTAATCGATTCCATTAAACATGAATCACCTTTAATACAACCTTCTCCAACCTCTAAGGCCCCAAACAGCCCTGCAGTGGAGAGAGAGAGCGATGACGATGAGGGAATTCCCTGTCCTTAATGTTCTCTCCCTCCATCCTTTTCTCTTTCTCAATCCCTCCACCCATCCCTCAGTCTTAATTTCTCTAATTTCTCTCAATCTCTTTTCTCTCTCTCTTTCGCTTTTCTCTCTCGGTCTCTGTCTATATATGTCCTTTTATGTCAGTCTGCCAACTCAGGCTCTGAGTACATCTGGCTGGTGAGAGAAGAGAGAGAAGAGGGGACATGGAAAATGGGCCTGAAACACACACAGCCTTATCATCTGGACATCTGCTTTGTCCCCTGCCACCTTCTGCCGCACACACACATGCATGCAGGAACATACACACGTGTACGCAGGCACACACGCAGGCGCACATGCATGCACACACATGCACACTAACACATGTAAGATCCCACACACATGTACTCACACACACAGTAGTTCAGAGAAGGGGTTCTTGAATAGTGAGGTACGAGAAATGCTTGAAGGGATTTGAACGGTGGTTCTGCAGGTATTTAGCCAGCCAACATCCAACAGTAGGAAGCACGTAGAGAGCCAGTGGCATTTATTCATGGATGCGAAGGGAAGCCAGGCTTCTCCCAAAATTTGACCAATAAAAAAATAAACATTAAATAATGTATCTATCATCCCTGTCTTTCATAATTTTCCTTCAATTCACAAGTGGCCGAATCTATCTCAACAGAGAAAGCGTCCGATCAAGTGAAACAGCTCCCCTCTGTCTCAGTATGTGTAGCCCATGTATCTGATTCTGTCTGGTCAAAAAGAGTATGACATAATTGCCGCCCGTAGCATTGAATTCAATAGCAGCAGAAGTCAGCAAGCATTTGTCATCAATGATAAAACAAATTATAAAAGAATAGCCAATCATCGTTGGGCTAACTAAAAAATATATTGTTTTGTTTTACCCCTTTTTTCTCCCCAATTTTGTGTTATCCAATTGGTAGTAGTTACAGTCTTGTCTGTAGTCTGTAGTTACAGTCTTGTCTCATCGCTGCAACTCCCGAAGGTCGAGAGCCGCGCGTCCCCCGAAACACAACCCAAACAAGCCGCACTGCTTCTTGACACAATGCACATCCAACCCGGAAGGCAGCCGCACCAATGTGTCGGAGGAAACACCGTACACCTAGCGACCTGGTCAGCGTGCACTGCACCCGGCCCACCACAGGAGTCGCTAGTGCGCGATGAGACAAGGATATCCCTGCCGGCCAAACCCTCCCTAACTCGGATGACGCTGGGCCAAATTGTGCGTTGCCCCATGGACCTCCCGGTCGCGGCCGGCTGCAACAGAGCCTGGGCTCAAACGCAGAATCTCTGGTGGCACAGCTAGCACTGCGATGAAGTGCCTTAGACCACTGCGCCACCCGGGAGGCCCAGCTAAACTAAATTGAGGTCAACTGTGAATGGTCCTGGTGCACCAAAGAAAGTGTCAAGGGGAGCCAGTTTGGATTCACACCAATCACATCAAAGGCAAAACGTCATTGACATAAAAAATGTTTTTGTGTCATTGTCCTCTGGTGGCTAGCTAGCTAAAATCATCCCTTTCCTAAATGAGTGATGGATGGAGATGGGTATTTGGATTTTATATGATTATAACGGCTATTCTGATCCAACCATTAATTCATACATTGTGCCCCTGGCCTGAGAGGATGGAAATTCAATATAGAAAGCTGACGTTAACTAGCTTGCTCATAATTGCCCATACGAGAAATCCAGGTAGCCTAGTCTACTACAACAAAAACTAAAAGTGTGTACTGTATGACAGTCAGACAGTTTTGGCAACATGAAAGACAGGAACATGGCATTTGCGCACACACGCGCATACACAAATCAGTACCATGGAACGCCACATGATATTTAACTAACGTTGATTGGACTAAATCGTTTTTGGTATCTTTAAGATGTCACTGTATTAGACTAAGCATAGGCTCAAGAGTTGATTTGATGATGTTGAAATGGTGATGTTGAAATGGTGCTGGAATATTGGAAGCAGCTCCTGTTTTCTATGCGGCTTGTGGTAATTATCAATGGTTCTAGACCAATAGTTGTTCAGTAGTCTTAAATATCTGAAACATTAACTTGCTTTACCATGCTTTAGGTCATGTAACTGTTTGTTACATGCAATATTTGCTTTGTGTAATTCACCGGTCAGATGTTGCTCTCCGGTTTTGTGATGAAACAATTGTGTGGCTGAATTTATTGTTCCCTGTGTGACTGTTATCTTTTTGTCGTTTCGGCCTTATTATATCACGGTGGCAAACTAACAAGTTATAAAGCAAATAACGCAATTATCACAACACATAGGTTGTAATATGGCTTTTCCTGGCTTGGCTTCCTTGGTGATTTTACATACGAACCGCCACTGTAGAGAGCCAGAGCCTGGGGGAACAGGCCTAGGATACCATTCAAAGCCTGGCACAGTCAAGCTTCCTCCCAGGGGACATCCCTATACCCAAGCCCCAGGAAAAACACACACACACACACACACACACACACACACACACACACACACACACACACACACACACACACACACACACACACACACACACACACACACACACACACACACACACACACACACACACACACACACACACACACACACACACACACACACACACACACACACACATGACCGACACTCAGACAAATACACACGAAATATATACGTTTTACAGTTCAGAGAGAATGTAACTCTCTTCTCAGTTTCAAGTTGTATTAGTCGTACGTTTACGTCGTTCTCTCTGCTCTTTGAATTAACAATGCCACTCACAGCTCTTCTCTCCACCTTTACTTGTTTCCTTATACTTTTCTCTCCCTACCTCTCTCCCACCCTCCATTTTCCCTCCCCCTTCCTCCGTCTCTAAGTGCCCAGTTGTCAAAGTCGGCTGCAGCTGAGCTAATGAAGACATTTGAAGAGATTTATTATCGAGAGAGAAAGAGAGAGATAGAACAGAAGAGAGAGAAAGATAGAATAGGGGAGATGGAGCGAGAGAGACAGAGAGAGAGAGCGATGGAGAGGAAGATATGGAGAGAAAGAGAGGGTGCAAGCAATCCGAAGAGCAAATTAACAAATAGAGTAGGCGAGAGTGTATATACCGGAGAGAGAAAGGCAGTGAAGGCGAGAGAGAAAGAGGGAAGGGCTGATGAAGACTGAAAGAAAAAAGTCTGCAGAGAGAGATAATAGGGGGAAAAGAGAAAGCGATAAAGGGTATAGAGGGAGAGAGAGATCCGACAGAACGGTATAGAGAGAGAGGCACCAGGAGCTCTCTCCCTCAGTAACAGTAGCAGTCCAACAGTATGAGTGACGCTGTAACTCACCGTCTGTGCCAGGTCTGGTATTCCAATGCGGATCACCAGAGTGTTGCCCTGTGGCTCCTCCATACCTCCTCCTGCACTGGGGCTCCGCTCCCGAGCGGGACGGAAAGAGAAAACACCGACAGAAACAGGAGCGCCGCTGTCCTCTTCCTGTGAGCTGCCGCTGTCAGAGCTGGCCCCCTGGCTGCCGTTGGTGTGTGTGTAGGGGGGGGTGTGTGAGTGTGTGTGCTAGTCCTGCTGTGGAGAGTTGGGTGGCTCATGTTTGCCGGCTGCAGGACGCAGAGGCATGCTCCGTGTAAGGGGCTCTCTCTGCGCTCGCTTTGTCCACACACACACACACTGCTCTCACTCGCTGGCTCACGCTCTCGCTAGACACACACACCACTCGCACCGCACATCACTCACCTGGGAGAGAAAGACAGAGGGAGAGAGGTGTGGAAGGGGGAGTGAAAGGGAGATGGGGAGAGGGGAGGAAACGGGGGGCAACAGAGGATCAGAGGATGAAGGGGAGGGAGAGAGGGGAGGAAACCATGTTAGATTTTGATAAGCAACGAGAGGATGTGTGACTGAAACTGAGATGAGATGAACAGATAACTGCAGAAAGGAATAGATAATTACTTCATGGTGTAAAAATAATCTTACTCTGTATGATTTAGTAGAAGATAAACATAATAATACAATCTCCAAATGGCATACATACTTTGATATTCATTCATTAAATAAGAAGCAAACTTCTGAAATGGAGATAAAAAGCAGTTCTTTTTGAGGAGAAGGTGCATTTCTGAGTGGATCCTTCAGTCACATTTAGGCCCAGCATGAGACCCAGCAAACCAAAATTGGTTCTATGTTCTAATAACACAAAAACTGTCCAGTCGTGCTGATGATTATACAATGTTTGTATAAAACGTTCTCCTGATGTTGCAAGAATGTTCCTAGAACACATTTCATCTGTTCTTTAAATGTTCCCAGAATGTTTCATTAGGTTGTGGGAACAGTCTGAGCACATTGTGGGGTCATCACAAAATATATGTTCCCAAAACACAAAAGCTGTCCAGTTGTGTGGATGATTGTAATATTTATTTTCACCTGATGTTACAAGAATGTTCTTAGGCCAGAACACATTTTTTTCTGTTATTAAAAACATACCAGAATGTGTTTTTTAGGTTGTGGGAACATTGTGGGGATATGACAATAGATATATTCCCAAAACACTATAACTGCCCAGTTGTGCTGACATTCAGGTAACGTTTGTATCTGGGTGCAAAAAACATTCCTTTTATGTTGCAAGACTGTTGACACAACAGCCTTTCTGAGTTCTATAGGTTCAAAGAATATTTAATTAGGTTGTGGGAACAGTGTGGATACATTACAAGAGACAGGTTCCCAAAACATAAAATATGCTCAGTTGGGATGACATTCATACAAAGTTTAAATTATGTTGCACAGAACACTCCTAAACTGTTGCAAGACTATTATTGTGATATTCACGAAGGTTGCACAGAACATTCCAATAATGTTGCACAACGTTTCTAAATTTCCAAGTCAGTTTTTATGACGTTCATAGCATTTTGTCTAATATGGTCTGAGTTAATGACGTGATGTTAGTCACAGGGTCTCTCAATGTCAGATCGATGGCGGTACTCTGTAGGCGTTAACTTTCAATCCTCCCCCTGCTCTGCCTCTCTCTGATTGAACCACTCTGCTCTGCCTTTCTGTTGCAGCACTCTGCTCTGCCTTTCTGTTGCAGCATTCTGCTCTGCCTCTCTCTCTGTTGCAGCATTCTGCTCTGCTCTGCTCTGCCTCTGTTTCTGTTGGAACACTCTGCTCTGCCTCTCTCTCTGTTGGAACACTCTGCTCTGCTCTGCCTTTCTGTTGCAGCACTCTGCTCTGCTCTGCCTCTGTCTCTGTTGGAACACTCTGCTCTGCCTCTCTCTCTGTTGGAACACTCTGCTCTGCCTCTGTCTCTGTTGGAACACTCTGCTCTGCCTCTCTCTCTGTTGGAGCACTCTGCGCTGCCTCTCTCTCTGTTGGAGCACTCTGCGCTGCCTCTCTCTCTCTGTTGGAGCACTCTGCTCTGCCGGAGCACTCTGCTCTGCCTCTCTCTCTCTCTGTTGGAACACTCTGCTCTGCCTCTCTCTGTTGGAACACTCTGCTCTGCCTCTCTCTCTGTTGGAGCACTCTGCTCTGCCTTTCTGTTGGAGCACTGCTCTGCCTTTCTGTTGCAGCACTCTGCTCTGCTCTGCCTCTCTGTTGGAGCACTCTGCTCTGCCTTTCTGTTGCAGCACTCTGCTCTGCCTCTCTCTCTGTTGGAGCACTCTGCTCTGCCTCTCTCTGCTGGAGCACTCTGCTCTGCCTCTCTCTGCTGGAGCACTCTGCTCTGCCTCTCTATGTTGGAACACTCTGCTCTGCCTCTCTCTGCTGGAGCACTCTGCTCTGCCTTTCTGTTGCAGCACTCTGCTCTGCCTCTCTCTCTGTTGGAGCACTCTGCTCTGCCTCGCTCTCTCTGTTGGAGCACTCTGCTCTTCCTCTCTCTCTCTGTTGGAGCACTCTGCTCTGCCTCTCTCTCTCTGTTGGAGCACTGCTCTGCTCTGCCTCTCTCTCTGTTGGAACACTAGGCTCTGCCTCTCTCTCTGTTGAAGCACTCTGCTCTGCCTCTCTCTCTGTTGGAGCACTCTGCTCTGCCTCTCTCTCTGTTGGCGCACTCTGCTCTGCCTCTCTCTCTGTTGGCGCACTCTGCTCTGCCTCTTTCTGGTGGAGCACTCTGCTCTGCCTCTCTCTCTCTCTCTGTTGGAACACTCTGCTCTGCCTCTCTCTCTGTTGGAACACTCTGCTCTGCCTCTCTCTCTGTTGGAACACTCTGCTCTGCCTCTCTCTCTGTTGGAACACTCTGCTCTGCCTCTCTCTCTCTGTTGGAGCACTCTGCGCTGCCTCTCTCTCTGTTGGAGCACTCTGCGCTGCCTCTCTCTCTCTGTTGGAGCACTCTGCTCTGCCGGAGCACTCTGCTCTGCCTCTCTCTCTCTCTGTTGGAACACTCTGCTCTGCCTCTCTCTGTTGGAACACTCTGCTCTGCCTCTCTCTCTGTTGGAGCACTCTGCTCTGCCTTTCTGTTGGAGCACTGCTCTGCCTTTCTGTTGCAGCACTCTGCTCTGCTCTGCCTCTCTGTTGGAGCACTCTGCTCTGCCTTTCTGTTGCAGCACTCTGCTCTGCCTCTCTCTCTGTTGGAGCTCTCTGCTCTGCCTCTCTCTGCTGGAGCACTCTGCTCTGCCTCTCTCTGCTGGAGCACTCTGCTCTGCCTCTCTATGTTGGAACAGTCTGCTCTGCCTCTCTCTGCTGGAGCACTCTGCTCTGCCTTTCTGTTGCAGCACTCTGCTCTGCCTCTCTCTCTGTTGGAGCACTCTGCTCTGCCTCGCTCTCTCTGTTGGAGCACTCTGCTCTTCCTCTCTCTCTCTGTTGGAGCACTCTGCTCTGCCTCTCTCTCTCTGTTGGAGCACTGCTCTGCTCTGCTCTCTCTCTCTGTTGGAACACTAGGCTCTGCCTCTCTCTCTGTTGAAGCACTCTGCTCTGCCTCTCTCTCTGTTGGAGCACTCTGCTCTGCCTCTCTCTCTGTTGGCGCACTCTGCTCTGCCTCTCTCTCTGTTGGCGCACTCTGCTCTGCCTCTCTCTGGTGGAGCACTCTGCTCTGCCTCTCTCTCTCTCTCTCTCTCTGTTGGAACACTCTGCTCTGCCTCTCTCTCTGTTGGAACACTCTGCCTCTCTCTCTGTTGGAACACTCTGCTCTGCCTCTCTCTCTGTTGGAGCACTCTGCTCTGCCTTTGTTGGAGCACTCCTCTGCCTTTCTGTTGCAACACTCTGCTCTGCCTCTCTCTTTTGGAGCACTCTGCGCTGCCTCTCTCTGCTGGAGAACTCTGCTCTGCTCTGCCTTTCTGTTGCAGCACTCTGCTCTGCCTCTCTCTCTGTTGGATCACTCTGCTCTGCCTCGCTCTCTCTGTTGGAGCACTCTGCTCTGCCTTTCTGTTGCAGCAATCTGCTCTGCCTTTCTGTTGCAGCACTCTGCTCTGCCTCTCTCTCTGTTGGAGCACTGCTCTGCTCTGCCTCTCTCTCTCTGTTGGAGCACTCTGCTCTGCTCTGCCTCTCTCTGTTGGAACACTCTGCTCTGCCTCTCTCTCTGTTGAAACAGCTATCTGTCCCTCTCTTCCTCTGGATGTGAATGTGTACAATATGTACGTGTACATTTGTATGGTGTTTAAATGGATGAACAGTATATGTCTATATACACTGAGTGTACAAAACAAACACATGCATTCCTAATATTGAGTTGCACCCTCTTTTGCCTTCAGAACAGCCTCAATTCATCGGGCATAGACTCCACACAGTGTCGAATGTGAACACTCTGATCTGCCTCTCTCTCTCTGTTGGAACACTCTGCTCTGCCTCTCTCTGTTGGAGCACTCTGCTCTGCCTCTCTCTCTGTTGGAGCACTCTGCTCTGCCTCTATCTCTCTGTTGGAGCACTCTGCTCTGCCTCTCTCTCTCTGTTGGAGCACTCTGCTCTGCCTCTCTCTCTCTGTTGGAGCACTCTGCTCTGCTCTGCCTCTCTCTCTCTGTTGGAGCACTCTGCTCTGCCTCTCTCTCTCTGTTGGAGCACTCTGCTCTGCCTCTCTCTCTCTGTTGGAGCACTCTGCTCTGCCTCTCTCTCTCTGTTGGAGCACTCTGCTCTGCCTCTCTTTCTCTGTTGGAGCACTCTGCTCTGCCTCTCTCTCTCTGTTGGAGCGTAAATATTGTCTGTGTCAGCCATCAGGGGCCTGATGAGGACATGGCTCCCTGATGCCACTCCTCTTCACATCAACAACATATCTCTCTCCCTTCTCTCTTCCTACAGTAGTCATGTTCTTCACCACAAATAAATAACATTCAGCATCCATATCTATCATCAGCTCTTTCCTAACTGTGTGTGTTCTCAGGTCTCTCTGGTTCCACTGTAGTGTGTGTAGTGTGTGTGTGTGTGCGTGTTTTCTAGCGGTGCATCGTCTCTTTGTACAGGAGTCTGTAGGAATCACACTGTATTTCATGAGAAGTTAATATGTAGCTGAAACACCAGCTTATTATTTGCCATAAGTGTCCTGCCCTGCAGAGAGCTTCACAGAGAGGGGAGGATTAAAGAGCTCTATGGTCCTGGCTGCACCATGGAGACGTCACACTGAAGAGGCAACTACAGGATGGAGACTAACCTCATTTTGGAACAAATGGAAAAAGGTGTCATGCCCCGCTTCGTCCTCAACTTTTCCTAAATACGTTTATATAACACACTGTCAGTGTTAGAATCTTAATATCACAAACAGAACTGGAGTTATAACCACTTTTAGGAGGGCATGACATTTTTTGAATGGTTTTCCCCCGTTGCCCCTCCTTCCCCTGGGAGCAAGGCCTGCTCCGCTCCTTCTTCCAACAGCTGATAGTGCAGTGCCCAGTTGATAATCACCCTAATCATTTCCTTGAAGCTGAACCTAAACTATACTGAAACTAATTTCACACATAACAGATTCAATAAAAAATAAAAAGTATGATGGGGAGAAACGGGGAGAAAGTGTGAGCTGTTGAGTGAGGGGAAGCGAAATATCCATAATTATGTAATCACCCTTTCCGAATGAAGAACAGGGCCATTCTATTGTATTGATCCATTTAAATTATAATCTTAAAATGGTATCTACATCTACTATCTACTTGGAGTAGGCTACACAGTGAGAGCTTGTGTAATTGTCCATGCTGAATGCTTTCACTATCTGGGTAAATATCCACACCAGGTAGTAGGTGAGTAAGAGAATGTGGTGATGGGGCTTGTGGAACCTTAGATTGGCAAGAGGAGAAATGTCTGTTCGGCACCATGGACGAAGTGAGATGGGAGCTCCCTCCCTCTGCTCAAAATAAGGGACCTGCACAGCGGCTGTACTCCACAGAGGTGCAGAAAAATTACAAGAAGAAAAAATAAGAATTTGGATGTTACCCAAGGCGTTCATAAACACAACCAAATGAGTATTTTTGCAATAGCATATATGAAATGTTTTAAGTACACTGTTAGAATGTTGCATTCAGAATGACTGCTCATCAGCTTGATGGGGGGTCCATTGAGGGCCAGCGGTTCTAGTGATAAAATAAAGTGATGTGGGTTAAGGAAGGCAACTTTTCCTCACTGGGTGTTTATTTGCTGTGATTTTTGCAAAGTACTGTACATGTGGGAAGTGTTAGCAGAAAACACTAACTTGGTAACACTAAATTTCACCTTCCATAAATCATTCTGGACATTCGTTGCTGCTTATGACAGATGTTGCCTTGGGGATGTTCTTGACAAGAAGTTAGCCATGTTTAGATAGAAGCACTGTTGTCAGTGGGACACCATGTGTCATAACATGCGTCTTATCGTGCATGACAATATGATGGTATCTAAAGTTCAATGAACTTTGAAGCTTTAAAACCATAATACATGATATACAGTTGGTCTGTAGAGTCAGTGTCAGAGGCAGCTCTGTTCCCCAGGCGTTAGTTATCCTGACCCCACAGTGTGTCTGCAAGGTGCTGCTGCTCATTTTTCGCTGCTCTCTGCTGGTCGATCTGCCGGTGTAATCTCGTTAACGGTGGTGCGGCAGCACGGAAGGTAGCCTACCAGTAGGTAATACACCGGGGACTTAGCAGATCAGTCAGCCGTGCACTTCAGGTGGTGAGAGAAAGAGGCTCTGTGCAACCTGTAACCCCTTGGCTTTTTCTCCCATCCACATCCTGAGGTAAATTCTGCTGACTCTCATC
The DNA here is from genome assembly GCF_029448725.1 of Salvelinus fontinalis. Taxonomy (NCBI): domain Eukaryota; kingdom Metazoa; phylum Chordata; class Actinopteri; order Salmoniformes; family Salmonidae; genus Salvelinus; species Salvelinus fontinalis. Next base: position 21,224,030 of record NC_074676.1, read on the forward strand.
ATTCCTCTCGTGATCAGAGACTGATTCAGACCAGGGACACCAGGTGAGTGGATTCTCTGGCCAATCAGTGGCAATAATCACTTAATTTCTGGACTTCCAGGCTATACTGCCCATCTCCTGTCTATTTTCTGCAGTTGGATAATAATCTGACTAACTCTTCTTCCCTATTTGCAGGGGAATGTTGTCCAAAGTGCTTGGGCTGGAGCAGTAGGATGTCCAGACAGTACACAATAGAGACTAGTCAGAAGGATTTCACCCTCCTTGCATCATACTATACATATTTAGTGCAGTAGCTGCCAAGAGCATTTTTTGAAGAACATTGTGGGAACAACAAGTGTGTTTGATAGTGAGAGGAGAAGATAAATGGCAGCAGTAGACAGTGGGATCATACACTATGATTTGGACGGTGGGAAGCATTGGGGGGCATAAAAAATACCTGGAGTAAGTGGTTGAAGATGGGGTGGTGTTGAGTTGTAGAAATGGTACATATTGACTAGCCTACTGTACATGTTAGCGTAGCCTTCATGTATTACTGCTACAGCTAAGGACTTTTGGAAGTATAGGAGTGTTAGTGGAATTAAATCATTCCTCTAATGTACTCATTAATTAAATTCAATCTGTCTATTTATAAGAATTTATAAGATACTAATTAACATAAAATAGACAGGATACAGTCTTATTAAAATTTGATAATAGGGTTTATTCTCGGAGCACGCTGCCATTTGATCATAAACACAGGTTTATATACAAGATATGACATCATAGGTTACAGAAGTCTCATTTTCCTGACAAATAGAAAACAGGTTCAAAAGTTCATTCCAACTTCACAGGGCACTCATATGACACACCATATAATCATTTATCCTGAAGGCTCACTATAATTTATTACCACTTTAGCAGACAACTCAAGATAATGGAAGACCTAAAAAGTTTATCTAAACACCTCAGGGCTAAGTTGGGTCAGTTCAACCATAGTTTAACGACCCTTTCTGCTTATTTTATGACCCACAACACAAATCTCTTTTCACCAGGCATACAGAGTTCAATTTGTTATAGTTTTATCTAAAGCTAGAATTTGTTTTAACTATTTATTAACAAAAATCCTAACAAGGAGTAATTTGACTGTAGTCAACATACTCTCAAGCCCAATGTTCCACAACATCATGAGGAATTCTAAACATACCAAACACACCCTGCCTCAACCCCCAGAACTATAGCCCTACCTCCTGCCCCCTCTCTTTCTCTCATCCCCTATCTATATCTCTCACCCCCTCTTCCTCCTTCCCTCTCTCTCCAGCCCTGTGAAAACAACGTTAATTATTTATGGCGGTGCCGAGTGGAGTGGCGTGAGGAAGCAGCGCAATGTATGCACTCTAAGATGTCTCCTTGGCTCCAGAGGGCCTTCCAACTGAAGGATTATAGGAGGAGAGTCACAGCATGACAACTGGCCCTTCTCTGCCGACAGCCCCAACACAGCCTTAAGACAGCCTGGCTTAACACAGCCTTTACACAACCAATAGCACAGCATTAACTCACCCCTAACACAGCCCTAACACACCTCTTAACAAAGCCTTAACACCAGTGGAGGCTGGCTGAGGGGAGGACAACTCATAATAATGTCTGGAACAGAGTCATTCCAGCCATTCCGCTCCAGCCATTACCACGAGCTCGTTCTCCTCAATTAAGGTGCCACCAACCTCCTATGCCTAACACAGCCCTAACACATCCTTAACATAGCCCTAACATAGCCCTTAACTCAGCCCTAACACAGCCTTAACACAACACTTAACACAGCCCCAACACAGCCATTAACAAAGCCCTAACACAGCCTTACACATAGCCCTTAACACAGCCCTAACACAGCCCTTAACACAGCCCCAACACATACCTAACACCCAACAGAGCCCCAACACATTCTTATCACAGCCCTAACACAGCCCCTACACAACCCCAATACAGCCCTAACACAAACAACGCCCTAACACAGCCCCATCATAGCTTTCACATAGACCCAACATAGCACTAACACCAACACAGCCCTAACACAGTCCTATGTTATCCCTGCCTTGAATGGAGATATTTGGGATGGAGGGAAGGGAGACAGGGTGTCGGATGGAGTGGATGAGAGAAAGAGGAGGAATGAGTGAGGAAGGGGAAACGGGAGAGAGAGACAGAAAGAAGTGTAAAAGAGAGAAAATTGTGACAGTGACTGGTTTTGACAGCCCTTGCAGTCATTTAGCCTGTGGGCTGACTAGTGAATGTGAAAGTGTTTACGCCTCCCCTAAGAGCCTGCTTCACATTGCTCTCCGCTGGTCTCCAACAGATGTTACATACATCAGGCACACATACAGGTCACCTAGGGTCACATTAACCCACTGGACCACCTTTAGCTTATCCCTAGGCTAATAGGCCCGGAAACCATGATATGCATGTCAGAGCAGTTTTAATGCAATGCTATCACCATACAGTGCTATCTGAAGATGTCCACAATGAGATTAACTGTGGATGAGCACAGCACCAGCATAATCTGAATACACTTCAGGCTATTTACTGTGAAATTCTATTGTGTTGTTTGTAGCTACATCCCTAGTCCTGTGATATTGTATGTACTTGGCTACACCATGACTGTAAAAACCATTGATCGCTAAATCCAGAGAAATGAGGGACCATGTAAAAACTGTCACAAAATCCTGCTAAAAGGACCATCTAAGGTCTCCCGATTGGTGCAGCGGTCTAAGGCGCTGCATCGCAGTGCTAGCTGCGTTACTACAGATTCTGGTTCAATACCGGGCTGTGTCGCAGCCGGCCACGACCGGGAGACCCATGAGGCAGTTCACAATTGGCCCAGGGTCGTCCGGGATGTCCTTGTCCCATTGTGCTCTAGCGACTCCTGTGGAGGGCCGGGAGCATGCACGCTGACACAGTAGCCAGGTGTACAGTGTTTCCACTGACACATTGGTACGGCTGGCTTCCTGGTTAAATGAACATTGTGTCAAGAAGCAGTGCATCTTGGCAGGTCATGTTTCGGAGGACACACGGCTCTCGACCTTCACCTCTCTTGAGTCCGTATGGGAGTTGCAGGGATGGGACAAGACTGACTACCAATTGGGGTAAAAAAGAAGCACAATGTAAAAATCGTTAGCTGGTATGCCCTCACCTGTCTGAGCGGTTGGCTGTGAATGCCCACTATAGTGCTGTTCAGGTCCATCACTGTACTCTGGATAGTCACCTGCAGACACAGCTGTTTCCATTTGAAGATATTTATATGATTTTGGTAATCTGAAGGACTTGGAATCTTATTATTGTAGTTATTTTGATGCACGCACAACATTCAGACATTCGTCTTACTGTCGACAATAAAAGTCCTCAGAAATATCAGTCTTCTCCCTTCGGACAAAGATTACACTTTGACCTGAATCCTGAATGGGTGGGTGCAGTGTCCAGATGCAGTGTCCAAGCGCTCTGATTGGTTGGGAATGGCAGGGCTATGATAGGTGAGGAATTACTAAGGTAGACTGAGCAGCATGGCAAATCCTACCCAGCAGGACAGGCCGGGCTTAGCGGCCGCCCCGCTAAGAAGGTATCAGAGACGCAGAGACAGCCCTGGGCCGCCCCATGGAACGGCACACAGGTGGCAAAGTGCCCTCTAACTCAGCTGGTGCAGGGCAGCTGGGCCCCATCCTTGGATGCTGAGTACAATGCTGGAGGCTGGCCATGGCTGAAGCAGGTGGCTCACCTACTGCGACGGAGGAATGTGGCATGCCGGCAACAACTGTTGTTGGCAGCTCATTGGCTGCGGCTGAGGCTGGTGACTCTTTCACCACTGCTGAGTGCGATGGCTCCCATGGTGGAGCATGTGAGGACCCCTGGGCAGGATCATCAGGTGTCTGGAGGCAGGGGCCGGCTGGGCCCCAGAGACGAGGTCAGGTGGTCTCCCACGTGGAGAGGGCTGAGGGTCATCCAAGGCAGCAGGCCCCCCGGGACAGGGAGCTGAGCGCCTAGAAGGGTAGGGGACTTGGAACCCCCTACTAAATCAGCAGGCCAGGTATGGTGGGAGGCTGCAAACGGAACATATAGTCTTGCGCTAGTATAGGCAACTGGGTGCAGGCTGAGGACTGCCTAACTGCACACCTAGAGCAAATAACTCAGAGTCTAGCGGGACCGGAGACCCAGTACATAGAACTGGGGCAGGTGGAACTGAGGGAGCTGACTGCTTGCCAACTGAGACTGGGGGCTGACAAACAATTGAGGGCAGATGCTGCAGACCTAGTGGGGCTGACTAAAGCTGGAGACAGTGAAACTAGAACGGCTGACGGCTGGGAGCCTAGTGCTGATAATTTTAGGCTTGACAGGGAGAACATCTCTGGACCTGACAGGGAAACTGTCTCTGAACCTGACAGGGAAACTGTCTCTGAACCTGACAGGGAAACTGTCTCTGAACCTGACAGGGAAACTGTCTCTGAACCTGACAGGGAAACTGTCTCTGAACCTGACAGGGAAACTGTCTCTGAACCTGACAGGGAAACTGTCTCTGACCCTGACAGGGAAACTGTCTCTGACCCTGACAGGGAAACTGTCTCTGAACCTGACAGGGAGAACAAATCTGAACCTGACACTGAACCTGACAAGGAAAATGACTCTGAACTTGTCAGGGAAACTGATGATTGACTTGGAGAATCGTAGAGCTCTGGACCTACTAGAGAAAGTGGTACCTTTGAGCCCAGCAGGGCAGGAGCCTGATGAACCACCTGGGCTAGGGACTGAGGGCCGACAAATGCTGGTGACAACAGAACTATTGCAGCTTGAGACCAATGACCTAGTGCTAGGGACTGAGGGCAGACTAGGGCTGAGGACTGAGAACCTAGCACAGGTAACTTGTAGCATTACAGGGTAGGAGGCTCTAAGCCTGGTGGGCTAAGGACCTGTGGGCTGGCTATGTCTGGAGACTGCGAGCTTAGTACAGCGAACTTGGGGCCTAGTAAGGCAGGAGGCTCTAAACCTGGTGGGATAGGCAACTGCCTAACAAATAAGGCAGGGGGCTGCTATCTGAGCAGGGCAGGAGACTGCAGACCTGCAGACAGGGCAGTCTACATATGGCTTAGCTTGACAGGGGGCTCTAAGCCTGGCGGGCTAGGACATTGCATACCCAATAAGGAGGGGGTCTGCGGTCCATGAAGAGCAGGATGTACTAAACATACTTAAAGGTCAGGACATACTTGGCCTACTGGGAAGGAAGGGAACTCTAAACCTGACCCTACTGGGAAGGAAGGGAACTCTAAACCTGACCCTACCGGGAAGGAAGGGAACTGACCTTACAGCTTTACTGGGAAGAAGGGGAACTCTGACTGTACCAGGAAAGAAGGAAACTGTAACCCTACCAGGAAGGAAGGGAATTCTAAACCTACCATGGAGGCAGGATACACTATACTTACTTGAGGGCCAGGACTCAAATCCTGGACACGTTGCACCTGCCAGGTAGGCCAGAAACTGTAACACTGACCCTACCGGAAATGAAGGGAACTCTGACCCTACCAGGAAGGAAGGGAACTGGACAACTAAGTCAGGGGAGACATCAGGGGTGACTTCTGGTGTGTCACCCGAGGTGATATCTGGCAGGTAGCCTGAGGACCTTCGGGGCCGGAACTATCATGGTGCTAGCAGGGACTCAGGGACTCCAGGCTGTGACTAGAGAAACCCCAACGGGGTTGTACTTGACGTCTGCAGTAGCTGTAGGCTGTGGCTCCATCTGGCCTTGAGCATGGCTGGTAGTCTCTTAGATGAGAGAGGTGTGTAGGGCCTCTACTCATCTTCCTCAGGTACATGAGAGCTTTGTGTGGCGGTGTGGGCTGAGGTGGGTGGTGACAGGCGTCTCAAACCTCTTACGGATGCAGGATAACTAGTCTGCATCCTGGGGTGTGGAAACTCATTTTCTAGGTACTTCAACATCTCAACTATAGCAGATCAGAATCCGGCTAGAAGGACCATGTAAAAACTATTGGTCTGTAAATCCGGGGAAATTATGGATCATGTAAAAAAAACTTTTGGTCACTAAATCCGGCTAGAAGGTCCATGTAAAAACAGTTGGCTAGTATGCCCTCACCCGTCTGAGTGGTCGTTTGTGAATGCCCTCACTATATACTTATAACTGATTGGTTTGGTTCCACCAACTATAGTGCTGTCTGGTTAGAACATGTTGTTCAGGCCAATCACACACACACACACACACACACACACACACACACACACACACACACACACACACACACACACACACACACACACACACACACACACACACACACACACACACACACACACACACACACACACACACACACACACACACACACAGAAGCAGCGTTTTAAATTTGAAGATGTTTATGTGATTTTGGTAATCTGAATGACTTGGAATCTTATTGTTGTGGTCACCTCATACACATGCGTCTTCTCCCTTCGGACAAAGATTACACTCTGACCTGAATGGGCGGATGCAGTGTCCAGATAGACATTTCCAAGCACTCTGATTTGTTAGGAATGGCAGGGCTATGATGGGTGAGGGGTAATTTAGGTAGGCTGAGCAGCTAAACTAACGGGACTTAAGGGAAACTAAAGGGACTGTGAGGGGAAGTTAGGTACAAAGAGAGAGAGAGAGAGAGAGAGAGAGATGGGAGAAAGATAGAGTATTAACGATAGAGTATTACATTAAAATTATTGGATTCAAATATAGGACAGTGAGGGTAAAGTTATACCTATATCCCTGTTCCTTCAATACCTTCTAGGTAAGGTGGATACTACCATAAAATAAGAGTAAATAAAGTAGGGTTATTCCTAGGGCCGGGACGATACCAGTAATGTGATACTTCTTAGTATCGTAGAAAGGAAACAAAACACGAAGCAGAATTAACTTCTTTATGAAGCAGCCCTAATGTTGGAAACAAACATCATTATGCTGTCATCCAGTCACATTTATTTACAGTAATGTCCATGCTATAGCACACAATATTTTACACACAGCAGGTTTTTAAAGGTCCAAAGAGTTTGGTCTGCTCCATGTTTAAATAACTGCCATGGAAAAAAATATTACGATACTTTGTATCATCACAGCCCTAGTTATTCTGCAAGGCAGAGGAATAGTACTGAAAGAACAGATGGTGCTGAAGATCATGTATGTGGATATCACACTATCCCCTTGACCCGGAGTGGATTACAGACAGATAGAAATCCTATAAAATGCACGCACATACACACACACACATATCACATATTCTGGGTCTTGTAGAGCATGGTTAGCCTGTGGAGGGGACCCTTGTCTGATGTTAAGACCAGCCAATTGACTAAACAATCTCTATCTAAACAGTGTCAATGGTGAAAGCTAAGCAAACTCGTACACACACATTCAGACCCCTTTGCTTTTTCCACATTTTGTTACGTTACAGCCTTATTCTAAATGGATTAGAGTTTATTTTCTTAAGCAATCTACACACAATACCACATAAAGAAACTGAAAATAGGTTTGTAGAAATTTTTGCAAATGTATGAGAAAAAAAAACTCACAGAAGTATCTCATTTACATAACTATTCAGAACCTTTGCTATGAGAATCAAAATAGAGCTCAGGTGCATCCTGTTTCCATTGATCATCCTTGAGATGTTTCTACAACTTGATTGGAGTCCAACTGTGGCAAATTAAATTGATTGGACATGATTTAGAAAGGCACACACCTGTCTACATAAGGTCCCACAGTTGACAGTGCATGTCAGAGCAAAAACCAAACCATAACATCGAAGGAATTGTCCGTAGAGATCCGAGACAGGATTGTGTCGCGGTACAAAAGTTTGTAACCACCAAGACTCTTCCTAGAGCTGGCCGCCCTCCCAAACTGAGCAATTTGGGGAGAAGGGCCTTGGTCACGGAGGTGACCAAGTGCCCGATGGTCACTCTGACAGAGCTCTAGAGTTCCTCTGTGGAGATGGGAGAACATTCCAGAATGACAACCATCTCTGAAGCACTCCACCAATCAGGCTTTTATGGTAGAGTGGCCAGACGGAAGCCACTCCTCAGCAAAAGGCACTTGACAGCCCGCTTGGAGTTTTCCAAAAGGCACCTTGTAACGATTGTCCTCCTCCTCTTCTTCGTCCGAAGAGTATGGATTGGACCAAAGCGCAGCGTTGTTATACGACATGATGAATTTATTAAATTAAAGACGAAACACGAATAACTTACAAAATAATAAACGAAGTCAACAGACCTGAAACAAACGAACTTACATATAAACGAAGAACGCATGAACAGGTACAGACGGCACAAACGAACGAACAAACAAACAAACCGAAACAGTCCCGTGTGGTACACATACACAGAAACGGAAGACAACCACCCACAAACAAACAGTGTGAACAGCCTACCTATATATGGTTCTCAATCAGAGGAAACGTCAAACACCTGTCCCTGATTGAGAACCATATAAGGCTAATTACACCTGACCTAAACATAGAAACACAAAACATAGAATGCCCACCCCAACTCACGCCCTGACCAACTAAACACATACAAAAATAAAAGAAAACAGGTCAGGAACGTGACACACCTAAAGACTATCAGACCATGAGAACCTAGATTCTCTTTTCTGATGAAACTAAGATTTAAATATTTGTCCGGAATGCCAAGCGTCACGTCTGGAGTAAACCTGGCACCGTCCCTAAGGTGAAGCATTGTCGTGGCAGGATTATGCTGTGGTGATGTTTTTCAGCGGCAGGGACTGGGAGATCGAGGCAAAGATGAGTGCAGAAAAGTAGAGAGAACCTTGATGAAAACCTCCTCCAGAGCTTTCATGACCTCAAACTGGGGTGAAGGTTCACCTTCCAACAGGACAATGACCCTAAGCACACAGCCAAGACAACACAGAAGTGGCTTTGAGACAAGTCTCTGAATGTCCTTCAGTAGCCCAGCCAGAGCCCAGACTTGAACTCGATCAAACATCTCTGGAGAGACCTGAAAATAGCTGTGCAGCAACGCGCCCCATCCAACCTGATAGAGCTCGAGAGGATCTGCAGAAAAGAATGGGAGAAACTATCCAAATACATGCGTGACAAGCTTGTAGCATCTTACCAAAGAAGACTCAATGCTGTAATCACTGCCAAAGGTGCTTCAACAAAGTACTGAGTAAAGGGTCTGAATACTTATGTAAATGTGATATTTACATTTTCACTTTTTTATAAATTAGCAAACATTTCTAAAAACCTGTTTTTGCTTTGTCATTATGTGGTATTGTGTGAAGATTGATGAGGGGAAAAGAAAAGAAGAAGAAAGAATTTTACTGCAAGTCTGAAACGTAAAAAAATGTGGGAAAAGTCAAGGGGTCTGAATACTCTCCGAAAGGCACTGTACACACACCTGCACACTCTTAGCTGGCTCACCAGGATTAACCTCTCAGTGTAAACAAAGCACTGCTAGCCCATCCAGGATTTGGAGCTGTACACTGATGCACACTGATGCCCCGTATGGAAAATGTGTAATGCTCTAAAATACTAAGCAATAAATACACTACTGCAGCTGCACTGCAAACCAATGTTTCAGACCAACCCTAGTGGTAACTACAGTAGCAGGCTAGCATACACACACAAAGATAGTTACACACAGGATTGGGTAGGCTACTTTCTAAATGTAATCTGTAACAGTTACTACCCACTGGACACACACTTGTTTAATCAACATTGTTTCCACATATGAACCAATGTGGAATAGACGTTGAATTGACGTCTGTGCCCAGTGGGTAGTTACCTGTCCAAAATTGTAATCAGTAAAATAACTTTTGGATTACCCAAATTTAGTAACGTAATCTGATTACATTCAGTTACTTTTGAATTACTTTCCCCTTAAGAGACAAAAAGGGTCCATCAAACCCATTTGGTGTGTCACCATAGTGGTCTCTGACTTGCGTTAAGACTCGCTCAGGTGGAACAAACTTAAACTTGCACCTTTTTTCAATTCTGAATTGAATGTCATTGAGAAAACAGAAAGGTGCAGAGCTGGCACCACAGGTTCAATAGTGGTATCAAATCAAATCAAATTGTATTTGCGCGAATACAACAGGTGCAGACCGCACATTGAAATTAAATAAAAAATACGAAAAATTAAAAAATAACAAATAATTAAGGAGCAACAATAAAATGAGACTAGCGATGCTATATAAATGGGGTACCGGTGTGGGGGCACCGGATAGTCGAGGTAACTGAGGTAATATGTACATGTAGGTAGATGTAAAGTGACTTTGCATGGATAATAAACAGAGAGTAGCAGAAGCGTAAAAATACGGGGGTGGGATGGGGACAATGCAGCCTGTATCACAACCGGCTATGATTGGGAGTCCCACAATTGTCCCAGCGTCGTCTGGGTTTGGCCGGTGTAGGCCGTCATTGTAAATAATAATTTGTTCTTAATTGACTTGCCTAGTTAAATAACAGTTAAATAAAAATAAATTAAAAAAAAACGCTAATAGTCCGGGTAGCCATTTGATTAGCTGTTCAGGAGTCTCATGGTTTGGCGGTAGAAGCTGTTAAGAAGCCTTTTGGACCTAGACTTGGTGCTCCGGTACCGCTTGCTGTGCAGTAGCAGTGCGGATGTTGCCTGTAATCCCTGGCTTCTGGTTGGGGTGCGTACGTACAGTCACTGTGAGGACGACGTCATTGATTCACTTATTGATGAAGTCAGTGACTGATGTGGGGTATTCCTCAATGCCATCGGAAGAATCCCAGAACATATTCCAGTCTGCGCTAGCAAAACAGTCCTATAGCTTAGCATCTGCGTTATCTGACCACTAATAATAATTGAGTCAGTGGTAAATGGAGGGTGAGGGAGAGCTTTGCACGCCTCTCTGTTTGTGGAGTAAAGGTGGTCTAGAGTTTTTTCCCCTCTGGTTGCACATGGGACATGCTGGTAGAAATTAGATCAAATGGATTTAAGTTTCCCTGCATTAAAGTCCCCTGCCGCTAGGAGCTCTGTCTCTGGATAAGCATTTCTTTTGTTTGCGTATGGCCTTATACAGCTCGTTGAGTGCCGTCTTAGTGCCAGAATCAGTTTGTGGTGGTAAATAGACAGCTAAAATATAGATGGCAACTCTGTTGGTAAATAGTGTGGTCTACAGCTTATCATGAGATACTCTACCTCAGGCGAGCAAAACCTTGAGACTTCGTTAATATTAGATTTCATGCACCAGCTGTTATTTGCAAATAGACAGCTGTTCTATCTTGCAGATGGACCAAAAACCCCGCCAGCTGTATATGATCCATGTCTTTGTTAAGACACGACTCGGTGAAACATAACATTTTTAATGTCCCGTGGGTAGGATAGTCTTGATCGGGGCTCATCCATTTTTTTATCCAATGATTGCACTTTGGCTAATAGGACTGATGGTAGAGAGGGATTATTCACTCGCCGTCGGATCCTTACAAGGCACCCTGACCTATATCTCTGTCTCTTCTTCATGTGAATGACACGGATTTGGGCCTTGTCGGGTGTCTGAAGTAAATCCTTCACTTCAGACTCATTAAAGAAAAAATCTTCGTCCAGTACGAGGTGAGTAATTGCTGTCCTGATATCCATAAGCTCTTTTTGGTCATTGGTCATAAGAGACGGTGGCAGAAACATTATGTACAAAATAAGATACAAATAACGTGAAAAAACACACAATAGCACAATTGGTTAGGAGTCTGTAAAACGGCAGCCATCTCCTCCGGCGCCATGTCACTGAATGGCTAAATTCGTACGTATCTTTTATGGGGCCTGGAGTTTTTCCTGATCGTGACATGATCAAGTAAAACTCTGGGTCCTGTTCGTAGGCTAGTTCAAAATGGTATTATTATAGATAAGCTTCCATTTTCATTTGTGCCATTTTTCTTGTTGGGTCATGCAAATTGTAAACATTTTTTGCCTGAGGTGGATCAAACCATTTCAAACTAACACAAACCTTGTTGCTATTAATTCTGAATCTGATATCAAAAGAGCCAGAGAGAATAACTTCAATGGACAACATAGTCTATAGTTTAGTGAACTACTATAGCAGGGCTGAGCACTATGCAAAGAATGGTTACAATGTCTTTAAATATTAATTTCACTCTATACATACACAATGTTAACGCTATCAGTCCCAAGATCCCAGCAAAAATCGTCTTTTAATTTATCTGACTTGAATTTATCTGCAGTTCCAGCTATATTGAAGCCTCACAATTAAGTGTTTTCACTTAATTTTAACTTTTCAGGACAACCAGGGCTACAAGGAGAACACAAAACAATTTGACCTGATAAAAAGAAACGTTTCGGTTAGCCTTCCACAAGCTTCCCACAATAAGTTGGGTGAATTTGGCCCATTCCTACTGACAGAGCTTGTGTAACTGGGTCAGGTATCTAGGCCTCCTTGCTCGCCTAAGCTTTTTCAGTTCTGCCCACAACATTTCTATGGGATTGAGGTCAGAGCATTGTTTTGGCCACTCCAATACCTTGACTTTGTTGTCCTTAAGCCATTTTGCCACAACTTTGGAAGTATGCTTGGGGTCATTGTCCATTTGCGACCAAGCTTTAACTTCCTGACTGATGTCTTGAGATGAAGCTTCAATATATCCACATAATTTTCCTCCTCGTGATGACATCTATTTTGTGAAGCGCACCAGTCCCTCCTGCAGCAAAGCACCCCCACAACATGATGCTGCCACCCCTGTGCTTCACAGTTGGGATGGTGTTCTTCAGCTTGCAAGACTCCCCCTTTTTCCTCCAAACATAATGATGGTCATTATGGCCAAACAGTTCTATCGTTGTTTCATCAGACCAGAGGACATTTCTCCAAAAAGTACGATCTTTGTCCCCATGTGCAGTTGCAAACCGTAGTCTGTCTTTTTTATGGCGGTTTTGGAGCAGTGACTTCTTCCTTGCTGCAGACCTAACCTTGACGCTTGCCTTCCCACCTTTGGACAACGGCTCCCATTGTTATGGCGGAGACATGAGCATCTCATTATTATATACAGGTCTCTCGTATCAGCCACTTACAAATTGGTAAGGAAAGTTGGTGGGTGCACAGTGCGCTGTTCGGATGCTGACTTCCCCTACAGTAAAATTATGTTTTTGCAAAATTATATGATTACTCCTGTCTAAATAAAATAATAAAAAATTCTTCACCAGAGAGCATGACTTAGCCACAGAGGATCATTAGCTTTTCTCAAATCATAAGCGCATAGGCCTATGCCTATTTGGGAAGCCTGTAATTTTGGCAGCACGCATGGCAATAGGCATAGCTGATTATTGAGTTGTGGCTGTCAGTGAAAATAATAAAAAAATATGTGTGAAGGTAATGTGTCTTGAGGATAATGTAAATTGTTGAAACAGGAAGAAGGGCAGGGGCGTGTTGCTAGTGCATCGCTCTCCAGAATGCACTCAGCTGTCTCCAGCCAATTTCTGCGCATTCATTGTTTCAAATTTCACCAGTAGGCCTAGTAAATGTACTATTAATCCCCGTCATTTGGTTAAATTAATTTATGTTAATTTAATAATTGCAATGATGATCACCAAGCCTCAGTGTGAAAGAGCAAAATATCTTGATCTGATGATCCCATATATCCAGTGGAAACATCATAAAATATGTGAACAAATGTGCCATTTAATAAAAACAGCAGTCAACAGTCTGTCCCAAGTTCACTGGCCTTGGAAACTCTGAGGTTGCAGAATAGGCTAGTTGATAGAATGTTTTGGGCCGGACCCAGTTGGCTGATTTGATACAATATTGCACATCACCAGCAACAGCTCAAGTCAAGACAGATAGAAATGAAAGCAGACAGCTGGATTAGGGAGATTAATACGATTGAAAGAACCTGAATTTATCAGGATACTTTGTACTGTTTTTATTTGTTGGCTTTAGGTCTATTTAATGTACTTAGTTGACAATAAAAGTTATAGGCCTCCTGCTGCATTGGCTTATAGGCAATTTCTGAGTTCCATGTGCTCATTTGGATTTCAGCATATGGATCACAGTGTATCACTGTGTCCATATGGCAGAGGCTGGTGCTCTCGCATTAGTTGAATTTTAACTTTTAGATTTCATTTTAATTGATTTTTTTGCCATCAGATTCTTCTTTGCCATAAGATTCTTCTGATGGCATTGTGGACTACAACACATCAGTCACTAGCTTCATCAACAAGTGCATTGATGATGTTGTCCCTACAGTGACCGTACGTACATACCGCAACCAGAAGCCATTGACTACAGGCAACATCCGACCTGAGCTAGAGGGTAGAGCTGCCGCTTTCAAGGAGCGGAACTCTAAATAAAATAAAAATGTTATTGGTCACATATACGTGTTTAGCAGATGTTGTTGCAGGTGTAGCTAAATGCTTGTGTTTCTAGCTCCAACAGTGCAGCAATATCTAACTATAAATATCTAACAATTTCACAACTATGCACACAATACACACAAAACTAAAGTAACGGAATGGAATTAAGAATATATAAATACGAGAATAGAATACAGAATATACTGTCGGTGGACCAAGTAATTGGGCATCACTCTAAAGAGGATAGGTGGAACAAACGAGTCAGGAGTAGGTTTTCTTGATTGAACACAGTTCTCTATTGAGGGCATTTGGTCAACATAAACACTCCAACATAATCAATGAAAATCTCCCAAGGAAAAAAACATACATCTTTTTCTCCAGATCAAACAGGAACACAATACGATTATCTTTAAACTACAACAAAAGTCACAGGCTTGTCACCGTCTTAGTGGTTCTTCATGGATAGCTCCTCTGCCTCGGTGGCCATCTTCCAGAGATAGTATTTTTCCCCTTCTCTGCTGGTTCCATACTCTCTCTTATCGGGGAAGGAGAATATCTCATTAGTACCGTCAGCTGTGCTTAATTGCCTCTGGTTACCTTGTCTCCCATGCCTTGTTGGGCTACTATCCGTGAGCCCAGCCTGCCCTCTGGTGGTCCTTTCACAATACATATGAGATGAGTAGTGCAAAATATGTAAACATTATTAGTTCCATTATTACAGTGGCCAGCGATTTCAAGTCTATGTAGATAGCGCAACAGCCTCTAAGGTGCTAGTGATGGCTATTTAACAGTCTTGAGATAGAAGTTGTTTTTCAGTCTCTGTCCCAGCTTTGATGCACCTCTACTGACCTCCCCTTCTGGATGATAACGGGGTGAATAGGCAGTGGCACCTGGTGGATGTTGTTATTGATGATCTTTTTGGCCTTCCTGTGACATGTGCTGTAGGTGTCCTGGTGGGAAGTAGTTTTCCCTCTGTGATGCGTTGGGCAGACCGCACCACTCTCTGGAGAGCCTTGCGGTTGCGGTGGTACAGTTGCCGTACCATGTGGTGATACAGCCCGACAGAATGCTCTAAATTGTGCATCTGTAAAAGTTTGTGAGGTTTTAGGTGCAAAGCCACATTTCCTGAGGTTGAAGAGGCGCTGTTGCTCCTTCTTCACCACACTGTCTGTGTGGGTGGACCATTTCAGTTTGTCAGTGATGTGTACACTGAGGAACTTTCTACCTCCTCCGCTGCGGTCCCAGCAATGTGAATAGGGGGGTGCTCCCTCTGCTGTTTCCTGAAGTCCACAATCATTTTCCTGGCACCACACTCCCAGGGCCCTCACCTACTCCGTGTAGGCTGTCTCGTCATTGTTGGTAATCAGGCCTACTATTGTTGTGTCTTCTGCAAACTTGATGATTGAGTTGGAGGCGTGTGTGGCCACGCAGTCATGGGTGAACAGGGAGTAGAGGAGTGGTCTGAGCACGCATCCTTGTGGTACCCCTGTGTTGAGGATCAGTGAAATGGAGGTGTTGTTTCCTACCTTCACCACCTGGGGGTGGCTCGTCAGGAAGTCCAGAACCCAGTTGCAAAGATGTGGGATTCAGACTCAGGGCCCAAGCTTAATGATGAGCTTGGAGGGTACTATGGTGTTGAAGACTGAGCTATAGTCAATGAACAGCGTTCTTACATAGGTATTCCTCTTGTCCTGCTGGGATAGGGCAGTGTGCAATGGAATGGCAATTGCATGGTCTGCAGATCTATTGGGGCGGTAAGCATATTGAATTGGGTCTAGGGTGTCAGGTAAGTGAGAGGTGATATGATCCTTGACTAGTCTCTCAATGCACTTCATGATGACAGAAGTGAGTGCTACGGGGCGACAGTCATTTAGTTCAGTTACCTTTGCTTTCTTGAAGGCAGGAATAATGGTGGACATCATTAACTTCTTTGGGATAGGGGGGCGCTGTTTTCACTTTGGGAAAAAATCTTGCCCAATTTAAACGGCCTCGTACTCTATTCTAGATCGTACAATATGCATATTACTATTACTATTGGATAGAAAACACTCTCAAGTTTCTAAAACCGTTTGAATTATATCTGTGAGTAAAACAGAACTCATTTTGCAGCAAACTTTGTCAGGAAGTGAAAAATCTGAAATCGAGGCTCTGTTCCAGGGCCTTCCTATTCATTTGCTTAATCTATGGATATACATGCACTTCATACACCTTCCACTAGCTGTCAAGAGGCAGTGAGAGGTGGAATGGGGTGTCTAGCCTTTTACGGGGGCAGCCCGACACGGTACACTTATGACAACATCCAGCTCAAAGTGCAGGGCGCGAAATTCAAAATCTATTTTTTTTAAATATTTAACTTTCACACATTAACAAGTCCAAGACACCAGATGAAAGGTGCACATCTTGAGAATCAAGCCAACATGTCCGATTTTTTAAATGTTTTACAGGGAAGACAAAATATGTAAATCTATTAGCTAACCACGTTAGCAAAAGACACAACTTTTCTAACTCCATCAGTTTCTTACTCCATCAGGTGCTATCACAAATTCGACCAAATAAAGATATAAATAGCTGATAACATATTTATTGTATAGCATATGTTTTGTTCGAAAAATTTGCATATTTCATGTATAAACCATAGTTTACATTTCAGCTACAATCTGAAATTGCACCGAAAGCAGCCATAATATTTACAGACACCAACGTCAAATAGCTAATTACTCATCATAAAACATTTCTGAAAAATACATAGTCTGCAGCAATTGAAAGACAGGCATCTTGTGATTCCAAACAATATTTCCGATTTATTAAATGTTTTACAGCGAAAACAAAATGTATCGCTATATTAGCGTAGCTACAATAGACAGACACAATTGGGCGCCCACGGCCAGTTCACATGCACGACAGATATATGAAATAACATCATAAAATGGGTCTTACTTTTGCTGATCTTTCATCAGAATGTTGAAGAAGGTGTCCTCTGTCCAGATGAGTCGTTGTTTCGATTCAGAATGGCAAATTTCCCTCTTCAATTAGCATTGCCACTAGCCAAGTGGCATAAATTTCTCCAACGTAAACACAGTCAGAGGACGGAACACGGCAAAACTCCCGAATAAAGTTTCAATAATCTGATTAAACTATATTGAAAAAACATACATTACGATGATATGGTCACATGTATCAAAAAAAATTCGAGCCGGAGATGTTAGCCGTTCGTCACCAAGGCAAAACAGAAGTCAATCCCACTTCCTTCAGAGTACCGGAAGTGGACGGTCACGTCAAAGAAATAGTTTTTTTTCCACCACAAAACAAGATGAGCACAAAAATGTATTCTCTGACATCCTCTTTACACCAATAGGAAGGCATATAGAGTGTCAGCAGACTCCTAAGTGTCAAGACCATGTATAGGCATCAAGTTGAAAAGAGCATCGATTTCTGACATTTCACTTCCTGGTCAGGAAAAGTGCTGCAGAAGGACTTCTGTTTCACTCAGAGAAATAATTCCAACTCTTTTAGAAACTAGAAAGTGTTTTCTATCCAAGAATAATAATATTCATATTGTACGAGCAAGATTTGAGTAGGAGGCCGTTTGAAATGGGCACGATTTCACTGGCTACTCAACACTTTGCCTTGCAGCCATAAGAAGCTAGCTTGATCTGAGGTCGAACAAGAGCTCTTGGAATGACATGACCCCAAATTTTCTTTGTTCAGCAAGGCGCAGGAAGGAACCCTGGATTGCCTTCTGAAAAGCTTTCGGTATAGACGGCTAATATCTCCGGCTTTGATTTTATTTGATACATGTGATAATATGAGACGTGATAATATGTAAAGTATGTTTTTTTAATTTATTTTTTATTTTATCCCCTTTTCTCCCCAATTTTCGTGGTATCCAATCACTAGTAATTAATATCTGGTCTCATCGCTACAACTCCCGTACGGGCTCGGGAGAGACGAAGGTCGAAAGCCATGCGTCCTCCGAAGCACAACCCAACCAAGCCGCACTGCTTCTTTAACACAGCGCGCCTCCAACCCGGAAGCCAGCCGCACCAATGTGTCGGAGGAAACACTGTGCACCTGGCACCCTTGTTTAGCGCGCACTGCGCCCAGCCCACCACAGGAGTCGCTGGAGCGCGATGAGACAAGGAAATCCCTACCGGCCAAACCCTCCCTAACCCGGACGACGCTAGCCCAATTGTGCGTCGCCCCACGGACCTCCCGGTCGCGGCCGGCTGCGACAGAGCCTGGGCGCGAACCCAGAGACTCTGGTGGCGCAGTTAGCACTGCGATGCAGTGCCCTAGACCACTGCGCCACCCGGGAGGCTCGTAAAGTATGTTTTTCAATATAGTTTTATCAGATTATTGAACGTTTATCGGGAGATTTGCCGTTTCTGTTCTCTGCGTTTGATGAAGATGGACATCTTTGCGCCACTTGGCTAGCGAAGGTTGCTAATTCGACAGGCGAAGAGGACATTCTAAAACCAAACAAAGATTTATTCTGGACAAAGGACTCCTTGTACAACATTCTGATGGAAGCTCAGCAAAAGTAGGAACCATTTATGATGTCATTTCGTATTTCTGTGGAAAATGTTTAGTACTATTTTCCGCCCTCATTGCAGGCGCTGTCTCGCTATAACGTAAGCTGTATGTCGTACTAAAGTTATTTTTAGTATTCTAACACGGCGATTGCATTAACCTGTCTGGCACCGGGGTTCCGCTAGCAGAACTCCTCCCACATTCCACTGAAAAGGCAGAGCACGAAATTCAAAAGATATTTTTTAGAAATATTTAACTTTCACACATTAACAAGTCCAATACAGCAAATGAAAGATACACATCTTGTGAATCCAGTCAACATGTCCGATTTTTTAAATGTTTTAAAGCGAAAACACCACATATATTTATGTTAGCTCACCACCAAATACAAAAAAGGACAGACATTTTTCACAGCACAGGTAGCATGCACAAAGCCAACCTAACTAACCAAGAACCAAACAAACTAACCAAGAAACAATTTCATCAGATGACAGTCTTATAACATGTTATACAATAAATCTATGTTTTGTTCGAAAAATGTGCATATTTGAGGTATAAATCAGTTTTACATTGCAGCTACCATCACAGCTACCGTCAGAAATAGAACCGAAGCAGCCAGAGTAATTACAGACACCAACGTCAAATACCTAAATACTCATCATAAAACATTTCTGAAAAATCAATGGTGTACAGCAAATTAAAGACAAACATCTTGTGAATCCAGCCAATATTTCCGATTTTTTAAGTGTTTTACAGCGAAAACACAATATAGCATTATATTAGCTTACTACAATAGCATACCACACTACCGCATTCATTCATCAAGGCACGTTAGCGATAGCAATAGGCACGTTAGAGATAGCGAATAAACCAGCAAAAGATATATAATTTTTGACTACCCTTGATAAGCTTCATCAGATGACAGTCCTATAACATCAGGTTATACATACACTTATGTTTTGTTCGAAAATGTGCATATTTAGAGCTGAAATCAGTGGTTATACATTGTGCTAACGTAGCATCTTTTTCGCAGAATGTGCAGATATTTTTATGACACTCAACTATTCTGACCAAATAACTATACATGAACGTTACTAAAAAATACATGTATTATAGGAAATGATAGATACACTAGTTCTTAATGCAATCGCCGTGTTAGAATTCTAAAAATAACTTCATTACGATATGCAGTTTACGTTATGGCGAGAGAGTGCCCAAACTCTGGGCGCAAACTACTAGTACAACATGTTCGACAGATATATGAAATAGCATCATAAAATGGGTCCTACTTTTGACGATCTTCCATCAGAATGTTGTACAAGGGGTCCTTTGTCCAGAACAATCGTTGTTTGGATTTAGAATGTCCTCTTCTCCAGTCAATTAGCACGGAAAGCTAGCAAAGTGGCGCGAAGCTCTCCTTCCTGAACAAAGGCACACAACGCAACACGCCTAACGTCCCGAATAAATTTCAATAATCTAATAAAACTATATTGAAAAAACATACTTTACGATGATACTGTCACATGTATCAAATAAAATCAAAGCCGGAGATATGAGTCGTCTATAACGACAGCTTATCAGAAGGCAATACCAGGTCCCTTCTCGCACTCTCCAGAAAACAGGAAACTGGTGACACGTCATACAAAGAGCTTTTATTCGACCCCAGATCAAGTTATACACTCCATTTCTTCTCTCACTGCCTGTCGACATCTAGTGGAAGACGTATGAAGTGCATGTATACTGATATATATCAAGGACATTTATAGGCAGGCCCTAGAACAGAGCATCGATTTCAGATTTTCCACTTCCTGTCAGGAAGTTTGCTGCAAAATTTATTCTGTTTTACTCACAGATATAATTCAAACGGTTTTAGAAACTAGAGAGTGTTTTCTATCCAATAGTAATAATAATATGCATATTGTACGAGCAAGAATTGAGTACGAGGCCATTTGAAATGGGCACCTTTTATCCAGGCTAGTCAATACTGCCCCTGCAGCCCAAACAGGTTAAACAAGCAAAGCATCAATACATTGCTAAGATTGAATCCTATTACACCGGCTTTGGCGCTCGTTAGATGTGGTAGTGATTGCAAACTATTACGGTCTACAAAGGGGAGCACAGCCGCTAGCTGCCCAGTGAAATAAGCTGACCAGACGAGCTAAATTACTTATATGCGTGCTTGAGGCAAGCAACACTGAAGCATGCATGAGAGCAGTAGCTGTTCCAGATGACTGTGTGATGATGTTCTCTGTAGCCTATGTGTGTAAGACCTTTATACATGTCAACATTCACAAGGCCACAGGGCCAGAGGGATCACCAGGACGTATACTCCGAGCATGCGCTGACCAACTGGAAAGTGTCTTCGCTGACATTTTCAACCTGTCCCTGACCGAGTCTGTACTACCAACATGTTTCAAGCAGACGACCATAGTATCTGTGCCCAAGAACACCAAGGTAACCTACCTAAATGACTAAAAACCTGTAACACTCACGTCTGTAGCCATGAAGTGCTTTCAACGGCTCATCATGGTTCACATCAACACCATTTTCCCAGAAACCCTAGAATAACTCCAATTTGCATACCGCCCCAACAGATCCACAGAGGATGCAATCTCTATTGCACGCCACACTGCCCTTTCCCACCTGGACAAAAGAAAAACCTACATAAGAATGCTATTCATTGACTACAACTCACCATTCAACACCATAGTGCCCTAAAACTCATCACTAAGCTAAGGACCCTGGGACTAAACACCTCCCTCTGCAGCTGGATCCTAGACTTCCTGACGAGCCGCCCCCAGGTGGTAAGCATAGGTGACAACACATATGCCACACTGATCCTCAACACGGCGGACCCTCAGGGGTGTGTGCTCAGTCCCCTCCTTCAGTTCCTGTTCACCCATGACTGCATGGCCAAGCACGACACCAGCACCATCATTAAGTTTGCCGACAACACAACACAATGAGACAGCCAGAGGGAGGAGGTCAGAGACCTGGCAGCGTGGTGCCAGGATAACAACCTCTCCCTCAATGTTATCAAGACAAAGGAGATGATCGTGGACTACAGGAAAAGAAGGGCTGTCACGGTTGTCGTAAGAACCGGACCAAGGCGCAGCGGATATTGAGTTCCACATATTTATTCCAAAGTGAAACTTAAGCCAAAAACAAAATAAATCAAATAAGCGAACAACAGAACGTGACTACGTGGTGCACATGCACAAACACAAAGTAATATCCCACAAACACAGGTTGGAAAAATAGCTACTTAAATATGATCCCCAATTAGAGACAACGATTACCAGCTGCCTCTAATTGGGAATCATACCAAAACACCAACATAGAAAAAATAAACTAGAACACAACATAGAAATAATAAACTAGAATACCCCCTAGTCACGCCCTGACCTACTACACCACAGGTGTCAAACTCATTCCACGGGGGGCCGAGTGTCTGCGGGTTTTCGCTCCTCCCTTATACTTGATTGATGAATTAACATCACTAATTAGTTAGGAACTCCCCACACCTGGTTGTCTAGGGCTTTATTGAAAGGAAAAACCAAAAACCTGCAGACACTAGGCCCTCCGTGGAATGAGTTTGACACCCCTGTACTACACCATAGAGAAACAATGGCTCTCTATGGTCAAGGCGTGACAAGGGCAGTGCACGTCCCCATTCTCATCGACGGGGCTGTAGTGGAGCAGATTGAGAGCTTCAAGTTCCTTGGTGTCCACATCACCAACAAACTATCATGGTCCAAACACACCAAGAGAGTCGTGAAGAGGGCAAGACAACACCTATTCCCCCTCAGGAGACTGAAAATATTCGGCAATGGTCCTCAGATCCTCAAAAAACCTCGTTACAGTTACTTTATTGTTGCTTGAAGTATTTCTTATTTTCTATATATATATTTTTTTCACCATTGCATTTTTTTAGTTTGTTATTTTTTATTTCAGTTTATTTAGTAAATACTTTCTTAACACTTATTTTTCTTTAAAACTGCATTGTTGTTTAAGGGCTTGTAAGTAAGCATTTCACTGTAAGGTCTACTTGTATTCGGCACATATAACAAATAGAATTAGATTTTATATGAGATTACATGAAGCCGACATTCACATGAAATGCACATACACACAAACACACAGAGAGAGAGAGAGAGAGACACACACACGGAGACTGCACAAATAATAATAATGTCATGCTGTGTTAGAGATTTGAATATCAACAGTGGTCTAACATAGCTAGGAGAGTAGGTCTGCTTAGCAACCATCCTCACCTCATCTCGTCTTATTCAGTAACACTGTGATAGATAGGATTCATAAATGGACTGAATGAATTTAAAAACAGACAGACGCATAGATGCACACCCACACAGAAAACACACCCCACAACAGATAACAAGTACACACCTACACACACACAGACAGACACACACACACACACACACACACACATACTGTCTGATGTCAGAAACCAATGGTATCTCATGATATGTATCAAGTCCTTAAGTTGTGTTGAGGGGAGTGCCTTTTATTTGGGAGAAAGATGGGGTGATTTAGCTGCGCTGTCAGATAGATTTCACACTGGTATCGCTACTGTGAGATAAACTAACGATCGCATCGGCAGTACAGAACAGCTGACATGACACATTGTGACTGTTCTGACTCCATAGAGTTCTGACTCCATATTGTCCTGCAGGCAAATACACAGTCGATATGCACACACGCACGCAACGCACGCACGCACACACACGCATACACACACACTGCAGGCAAACAAACACAGTTGATAAGGGAATAGTGTGTTTCTGTGGAACACAGCTTGGTTTGGACTAATCTCGGTTAACCCAGAACTGAAATCTTGCATAATTTAGTCAGATGCTCAGTACCATTTAGGTTTACGTAGTCCAGATTAGTGTTGGACAGCTTGGTGCACAGTCATCCTACAAATAAACATGAGTTATTAGTGATTAACCCTGATCCCAGACTGAAGTCTCACAGTAACACGTGTATCAGGTCCTACTGTTAGGGAGTAGTGTTAAAATGTACATAGGAGAAAGACACTAATATATCCACACAGAGGAGTTATCTATGCAGACTGTCTCTCTAGACCACAGAGAGCAGGAGGATCTAGTGATCCAGTGTATCCCGTTGCTTTGTGTGGCTGTAGGGAGCTGCAGCAGTAGCTGTTTCTGGTGTACCAGCATCTTTGATGAAGCCTGCTGCCTATTAATAATCAATGGCTCTCCCAGGAGGGGTGCTTCACAAAGCCAGCCAGCCAATTTATACCCCGCTTCACACCACATCTCTCTTACCCTCCATCCATCCATCCATCCATCCATCCATCCATCCAACACAATACTTAAACTTGACAGGATATGGGCCTGTACTAATGCACAGCACAGCACAATCATATCCACCGGCTACATCTAGGACAGAGGGATAAGGGTTAGGCCACACAGAAAAGTAGAGTCAGCTACAACTAATGGACATCTGAGTTAACACCACAATATGTTAATGCAACATACTCATTTAAAATAACAAACTAACCAAGTTGACTAAGTCATCTGACACACACATATCTTTCTGCCTCCCTTCTCCCCTCTTAACTCCCCCTTCACCAGGATGTGTCGTGAATGTTTGCCAAGTGCAGAAAAAGTAAAACGCTGGGAGAGACGAGCAGCAGATGAGCCATGCCTCTGCAGGGCTCTAAGAGAGACACACACACACGACAGGCATGCCTCTATCTTCAACACGCCAACCAACGAGTTGTGCAATAGGACGCACACACACAAACGGCAGGGGGACAGAAAATCACAAACAAAAACTAGGCTTGTTTCAATTAGTTCTAAGCCAAGGAGCAGCTGATCCTTGGAGGACACAGGTGTGTTTCGAAACTATATATACAGTATATGAATATATGAGAGAGAGCGAGAGCGATAGAAGTCAAATGCCATTGTGTGGAACAAGCAAAAACCTTCTACAGTTGTTCCACAAATATGCACAATTTGGTTATAGGCCTATTTATGAATATAAGTATGTTTTTGTGTACAGTACATGGCCTGCGTAGTGTGTGTAAAGGATGAGCAGCCCAGACAGGGTCATTTCATGCTTTCTGCACCACAAACATTTCCCACCTAAACAAAGTGCCAACTAAGTCTCCATAGACAGAGCTAGACACATATACACACACATTAATATTTCACTTTGGCCTTAAAGTCCTTAGAGCTGGATCACTGAGTACAACACAGCAGAGGGAGAGAGGGATAGGGAGAGGAAGATAAAGAGAGAGAGGGGGGGGGGCGCTAGAGATGGAGGGAGAAAGAGGGGAGAAAAAGAGAGGGAGAGAGAAAGTATGAGGAAATGGACTGAAAATAAGAGGGAAAGAGGGTGTGTTGTAAAATAATAGAGAGACACAAAATGTGTGTGCACGCGCATATTCATATGTGTGTGTGTTTGTGTCTTTATGCAGACAAGCAGTGTATTGACCCACTTTCTCTTTGTCAACCAGGGAAATACAAGCTAGGCTAACACAGTCCAGCAGAGGACAAAGCCTATTTCAAGATGGCGTACTGAACACAGCGGTGCAGATTGCCTCAAGATAAAAACGTAATATTCAATATCTGTAAGTTAGACTATATATTAGCATATACTCATGGGTAATACCATTCAATCTGGATAACAATACAAAACACACATAAGACTTGATAAATGTATCGACAAATATTACGAAAACACGCAACAGTTAAACATGACGGAGAGTAAACAAGGAGAACCAATCTCCAAAAGAAAACGCGACTCCTTCGACGGATATATATGATTTCTGCTTTCACCACCGGGACTGGTAAGGGTGGAAAGCGACTTGTTAAAGTCGATAAATGACAAACTGGGCATACTTGAATTAGTCAGTAAAGATATAAAGGAGTTGAAGATGAGCCTCGAGAAGAGTGATGAAAAAGCTGCGACATTGGAGAAAGAAACAAACAAGCTAAAAGGGACAGTCAATATGATAGAAACGGACATTAATGAACATAAAAAGGAGAACATCTTTCTGAGATAAGCGTGACATCTATAAGCGTGACTTGACATCTGGCACTTACTGGTATTCAAGAAAGAGAAGGAGATGTTCCTGAAAGAGTAGTGAAGGAATTATTTCTTACGCCGCTTCAAATCCCACTCGATGCTGTCAATAAAATCACACTCCAACGTGTACTGTACACCATTTCGGACAAAGAGGACAGAGATATGAGTGCCCAATCGTTGCCAAATGTGCTTTCTTTAGGTATAAAGTCATGGTTAAAAGCCTGGGAAAAAGACTCACTGGGATGAAAATAGGCATGAATGATCAGTTCCCAAGGGTGATTGCAGAAAGGCACAAAGTTCTATACCCAATCTTCAAGGAAAATAGATTAAAGGGAAGTGTGTTGCTCTCGTAATCGATAAGCTATACATTGACAACCAAATGTTCCGAGACATAAAGACTACTCCATAACTATTCTAAAAATTACAAACTTCTCATACAGGAGTCGAATAATGGAAAACCAAATATTAGCCAAGATAGAGATTGTAATAATAATAATAAAAAATTGATAGAAAAGCAATCAAATTAAACTATTGTTAAATAACTACAACTACACTATACCATTCAAGATAGGGAATGATGTAAAATGATTATTTAACTTAATATTTATAGTATTTTATAAATGTAGAAGATGGCATTAGACGAAAGGATAACTAGAAAGACAATACATCTCCAAATATAACGAATTGGAACACAAAAGTATTCAACATGGTGGAGATAAAAACACAGCAAACAGAAGACACAAAAGGCACAGTTAGTGGGTATGTGTGGATGTATTGTGATGGAAGGTGTGTTGTGTGTTTTTGTGTTTGGAAAAGTGTGGTATTAAATGAGTGAGAAAGGAAACGGTTGCATATCCCAGAACCAATGTGTGTCTATGAGCAGGGGTTGCAGGTGAGAGCTTTCAATTTTGCGAGGGTGAGGTATATAAACTCAGCAACAGCAAAAAACGTCCCTTTTTCAGGACCCTGTCTTTCAAAGATAATTTGTTAAAATCCAAATAACTTCACAGATCTTCATTGTAAAGGGTTTAAACACTGTTTCCCATGCTTGTTCAATGAACCATAAACATTTAATGAACATGCACCTGTGGAACGGTGGTTAAGACACTAAAAGCTTACAGACGGTAGGCAATTAGGTCACAGTTATGAAAACTCAGGACACTAAAGAGGCCTTTCTCTGACTCTGAAAAACACCAAAAGATGTACATGGTCCCTGCTAATCTGCGTAAATGTGCCTTAGCGGAACTCCTCCCACATTCCACTGAAAAGGCAGGGCGCGAAATTCAAAAGATATTTTTTTGAAATATTTAACTTTCACACATTAACAAGTCCAATACAGCAAATGAAAGATACACATCTTGTGAATCCAGTCAACATGTCCGATTTCTTTAATGTTTTACAGCGAAAACACCACATATATTTATGTTAGCTCACCACCAAATACAAAAAAGGACAGACATTTTTCACAGCACAGGTAGCATGCACAAAACCAACCTAACTAACCAAGAACCAACCAAACTAACCAAGAAACAACTTCATCAGATGACAGTCTTATAACATGTTAGACAATACATCTATGTTTTGTTCGAAAAATGTGCATATTTGAGGTATAAATCAGTTTTACATTGCAGCTACCATCACAGCTACCGTCAGAAATAGAACCGAAGCAGCCAGAGTAATTACAGACACCAACGTCAAATACCTAAATACTCATCATAAAACATTTCTGAAAAATCAATGGTGTACAGCAAATTAAAGACAAACATCTTGTGAATCCAGCCAATTTTTCCAATTTTTACAGAGAAAACACAATATAGCATTATATTAGCTTACTACAATAGCCTACCACACTACCGCATTCATTCATCAAGGCACGTTAGCGATAGCAATAGGCATGTCAGCGATAGGGAATAAACCAGCAAAAGATATTAATTTTCACTAACCTTCATAAACCTTCATCAGATGACAGTCCTATAAGGTTATACATACACTTATGTTTTGTTCGAAAATGTGCATATTTAGAGCTGAAATCAGTGGTTATACATTGTGCTAACGTACCATCTTTTTCCCAGAATGTGCGGATATTTTTATGACACTCCAACTATTCTGACCAAATAACTATTCATAAACATAACTAAAAAATACATGTCGTATAGGAAATGATAGATACACTAGTTCTTAATGCAATCGCCGTGTTAGAATTCTAAAAATAACTTCATTACGATATGCAGTTTACCTTTTGGCGAGAGCGTGCCCAAAACCTGGCCGCAAACGACTAGTACAACATGTTCGACAGATATATGAAATAGCATCATAAAATGGGTCCTACTTTTGATGATCTTTCATCAGAATGTTGTACAAGGGGTCCTTTGTCGGGAACAATCGTTGTTTGGATTTAGAATGTCCTCTTCTCCAGTCAATTAGCACGGAAAGCTAGCAAAGTGGCGCTAAGCTCTCCTTCCTGAACAAAGGCACATAACGCAACACGCCTAACGTCCCGAATAAATTTCAATAATCTAATAAAACTATATTGAAAAAACACACTTTACGATGATACTGTCACATGTATCAAATAAAATCAAAGCCGGAGATATTAGTCGTCCATAACGACAGCTTATCAGAAGGCAAATCCAGGTCCCTTCACGCGCTCTCCAGAAAACAGGAAATTGGTGACACGTCATGCCGAGAGCTATTATTCGACACCAGATCAAGTTACACACTCCATTTCTTCTCTCACTGCCTGTCGACATCTAGTGGAAGACGTATGAAGTGCATCTATACTAATATATATCAAGGACATTAATAGGCAGGCCCTAGAACAGTGCATCGATTTCAGATTTTCCACTTCCTGTCAGGAAGTTTGCTGCAAAAGGTGTTCTGTTTTACTCACATATATAATTCAAACGGTTTTAGAAACTAGAGAGTGTTTTCTATCCAATAGTAATAATAATAATATGCATATTGTACGAGCAAGAATTGAGTACGAAGCCGTTTAAATTGGGCACGATTTTCCCCCAAAGTGAAAACTGCGCCCTCTGTCCTCAATAGGTTTTAAGCTGCAAGGAGGCATGAGGACTGCAGATGTGGCCAGGGCAATAAATTGCAATGTCCGTACTGTGAGACGCCTAAGACAGTGCTACAGGGTAACAACCCCTGCACAGGATTGGTACATCTGAACATCACACCTGCGGGACAGGTACAGGATGACAACAACAACTGCCCGAGTTACACCAGGAACGCACAATCCCTCCATCAGTGCTCAGCCTGTCCGCAATAGGCTGAGAGAGGCTGGAATGAGGGCTTGTAGGCCTGTTGTAAGGCAGGTCCTCACCAGACATCACCGGCAACAACGTCGCCTATGGGCACAAACCCGCCGTCGCTGGACCAGACAGGACTGGCAAAAAGTGCTCTTCACTGACGAGTCAAGGTTTTGTCTCACAAGGGGTGATGGTTGGATTCATGTTTATCATCGAAGGGATGAGCGCTACAACGAGGCCTGTACTCTGGAGCGGGATCGATTTGGAGGTGGACGGTCCGTCATTGGCTGGGGTGGTGTGTCACAGCATCATCGGACTGAGCTTGTTGTCATTGCAGGCAATCTCAAAGCTGTGCGTTACAGGGAAGACATCCTCCTCCCTCACGTGGTACCCTTCCTGCAGGCTCATCCTGACATGACCCTCCAGCATGACAATGCCACCAGCCATACTGCTGTGCGTGATTTGTGCGTGGTTTCCTGCAAGACAGGAATGTCAGTGTTCTGCCATGGCCAGCGAAGAGCCCGGATCTCAATCCCATTGAGCATGTCTGGGACCTTTTGGTTCGGCGGGTGAGGGCTACAGCCATTACCCCCAGAAATGTCCGGGAACTTGCAGGTGCCTTGGTGGAAGAGTGCGGTAACATCTCACAGCAAGAACTGGCAAATCTGGTGCAGTCCATGAGGAGGAGATGCACTACAGTACATAATAAAGCTGGTGTTGGGGACTGTTAAATAAATAAATTAGATAATATAATATCATTTATTTTAAAATCTAAACTCAGCAAAAAAAGAGACGTCCTCTCACTATCAACTGCATATATTTTCAGCAAACTTAACATGTGTAAATATTTGTATGAACATAACAAGATTCAACAACTGAGACATGAACTGAACAAGTTCCGCAGACATGTGACTAACATAAATGGAATAATGTGTCACTGAACAAAGGGGGGTCAAAATCAAAGTAACATCTAGTGTGGCCACCTATACCCTAGACACCCACCTGAGCGACCCATACACTAAAGAGAAGTCCTTATCTGTTTTATGGGCCTTTATGTTGCCTATATGCAGCCAAAACAGAAAGAGGAATGTGGACAGAGACCTACTAGAGCAGCACCGCCCCCTCAAGATTCTGAGCCTGCCTGGCAGGGTTGGTCCTACAAAGCCAAAGCCCCCTGATGGGAGAGCATAAAATACAAGGAAATTCTCAAAGCTGCTAATGAGAACCTTGACGACCTTGTACCTCGCAGGTGGGGATTCCCACCCAGGACAATCAGAGAGGGGGCATATTATTGTAACCCTGGTGGCACAAAAATCACCAAGAACTTGAAGTTGGTTAAAAAACCCATTTTTGCTATTTTTTTCTCAATCTTGCATGCTTTCTCAACCTGTACTGTATATGCATTCATAAATCAAGTTATTTTTGAGTTGGGCTCTGGGATGTAACAAACTTTGAGCATCTGAGCTTATGTCTGATGTGGGAGGAAGGGGTTGAGTGTGTGTGTGTGTGTGTGTGTGTGTGTGTGTGTGTGTGTGTGTGTGTGTGTGTGTGTGTGTGTGTGTGTGTGTGTGTGTGTGTGTGTGTGTGTGTGTGTGTGTGTGTGTGTGTGTGTGTGTGTGTGTGTGTGTGTGTGTGTGTGTGTGTGTGTGTGTGTGTGTGTGTGTGTGTGTGTGTGTGTATCCCACATCTGTTCCTAGGGGGTAATGATGTTAGAATAGGATAGGATGAAATATCACTTTTTTTTTTTGCGAAAATAGTAATTGCTGGACAAAAATGTAATGCAATGGCAATCCTGGTTATAGGTAATACTATTTTACATAAACTGTTGAGATTACTACGCATATTAATGATGGAAATTAAGATATGCAAGATTGTTGAATATATATAGTTTTTTAATAGCTATATATAAAGCAAATTGAGGTGAGAGAATTGTGAATGCTTTTAGCGGTTGATCTGCTTCTGTTCTGTGGGTGGCACTGTGAGCTCTTTTCCAAGTATGGGTCCTGGCCTCTCGGGGGGCTTACGGATCCGGGGGGACGGGGTGGCCTGCCGGTCACTGGGATGACAACTCAACTTGGGATGGGTGAGGGGTTTTAGGAGGTGGAATAGTGGAGAACAATTGGAGAGTTACTTAGTAGCAATGCAAATATCATGGTACAGCTACGGGTATATGGACACTCAATCATGATGGTACTTTTTAATGGTACATTAAAATACATATACTATGAGAAATAGATTTGAAACTTGTTTCCCATTATGGGAATTGGTGAAATAAGTAAAGCCAGTTATAATTGTAATGGCTTAGCAGATAATAAGAAAAGACAAATAATATTTGCCTGGCTTAGAGAGAAGGAATATAATATCTATTGTTGACAGGAAACTCATTCAACAATGGTATGTGAAGTCGTGTGTAAAAATGACTGGGGGTAGGGGGGGGGGGGGTGAAATATACTTCTCCAATGGTCAAAGAAACTCAAAAGGGGTGATGATATTATTTAACAGTCAATTTGATCTGAATATGCAAATTGTCCAAACAGATCCGCAAGGTAGATAGATGATATTGAATGTTATTGGACCATAAACAGATATGGCCCATTAACCTTTACGGAACCTTTACCCTAATCCTACAAGCAATACAAGAATATATCAATAAGGTGGGAGATTATAATACTGTTTCAAATACCTCAATGGACCGTAGAGGAAATCACACAACAAACTATCATCCTCATGCTCTTAAGGAAATCATGAATGTCATGGATATATTTGAACTAGTGGATAA
The DNA here is from genome assembly GCF_029448725.1 of Salvelinus fontinalis. Classification (NCBI taxonomy): domain Eukaryota; kingdom Metazoa; phylum Chordata; class Actinopteri; order Salmoniformes; family Salmonidae; genus Salvelinus; species Salvelinus fontinalis. The sequence goes on from NC_074676.1 coordinate 21,255,992, forward strand.
ATGGAGACTTAAATATCCTGACCTAGCAAGATATACCTGGAGGAGGCTCAATTAAGCTAGTCATCTTGACTAATTTCTTATGTCATTCTCGTTGGCACCAAAAGTTTCAAAAATGTTGATAGAGGACAGAATGCGGTCGGACCATCAGATAATTGGCATATACATTACAGTGTGGATATTGAACATTTTATCAAAGCCTATTGGATGATAACTTCAAACCATGTATTACAGGCACATTTTGTACTGAGCTAAAGGATAGGGCTGCCACTTTCAAGGAGCGGGACTCTATCCCGGAAGCTTATAAGAAATCCTGCTATGACCTCCGACGAACCATCAAACAGACAAAGCTTCAATACAGGACTAAGATCGAATCGTACTACACCGGCTCCGACGCTCGTCGGATGTGGCAGGGCCTGCAAACTATTACAGATTACAAAGGGAAGAACAGCCAAGAGCTTCCCAGTGACACGAGCCTACCTGATGAGCTAAATAACTTCTATGCTCGCTTCGAGGCAAGTAACACTGAAACATGCATGAGAGCAACAACTGTGTAATCACGTGCTCCGTAGCCGATGTGAGTAAGACCTTTAAACAGGTCAACATTCACAAGGCCGCAGGGCCAGAGGGATAACCAAGGCGTGTACTCCGAGTATGCGCTCACCAACTTGCAAGTGTCTTCACTGACATTGTCAACCTCTCCCTGTCTGAGTCTGTAATACCAACATGTTTTAAGCAGACCACCATAGTCCCTGTGCCCAGCAACACTAAGGTAACCTGCCTAAATGACTACCGACCTGTAGCACTCACGTCTGTAGCCATGAAATGCTTTGAAAGGCTGGTCATGGTTCACATCAACACCATTCTCCCAGGAACCCTAGATCCACTTTAATTTGCATACCGCACCAACAGATCCCCAGATGATGAACTCTCTATTGCACTCCACACTGCCCTTTCACACCTGGACAAAAGGAACACCTATCTGAGAATGCTATTCATTGACTACAGCTCAGTGTTCAACACCATAGTGCCCTCAAAGCTCATCACTAAGCTAAGTTCCCTGAGACTAAACACATCCCTCTGCAACTGGTTCCTGGACTTCCTGACGGGCAGCCCCCAAGTGGTAAGGGTAGGTAACGACACATCTGCCATGCTGGTCCACAACACGGGGGCCCCTCATGGGTTGTGCTCAGTCTCCTCCTGTACTCCATGTTCACTTATGACTGTACAGCCAGGCACGGCTCCAACACCATAATTAAGTTTGCTGATGAGACAAAGGGGTAGGCCTGATCACTGACAATGATTAGACAGCCTATAGGGAGGAGGTCAGAGACTTGACCGTGTGGTGCAAGGACAGCAGTGCAAAGACAGTCATGAAGAGGGCACGACTAAACCTATTGCCCCTCAGAAAACTGAAAAGACTTGGCATGGGTACTCAGATCCTCAAAAAGTTTACAGCTGCACCATCGAGGGCATCCTGATGGGTTGCATCACTGCCTGGTATGGCATCTACAGAGGGTACCAAGCAACCTGCCATCCAGGATCTCTATACCAGGCGGTGTCAGAGGAAGGCCCAAAAAATTGTCAAAAAGTCCAGCCACCCTAGTCATAGACTGTTCTCTCTGCTTCCGCACGGCAAGCGGTACCGGAGCACCAAGTGTAGGTCCAAGAGGCTCGTAAATAGCTTCTACCCCCAAGCCATAAGACTCCTGAACAGCTATTCAAATGGCTACCGAGACTATTTGCATTGCCCCCCCCCCCCCTCCCCCGGAATGCTGCTGCTACTCTCTGTCATTACCTCTTACTTTTATATTTGTTTATATTTTTTTTAAACTGCATTGTTGGTTAAGGGCTTGTAAGTATGCATTTCACTGTGTTTTCCACAGGATTGAGGTCAGGAAATGTGTCAACATGCATCTCTGACTCTTGCCTTATAGCTGGCGTCTATCAGTATCAGTACCTCCAGACTTTGGCTCAGCTGGATCACATCTATAGTATCAGTATCCCATGATGTCATAGATTATTTCTGATCCGTCCCATGGTCTGTGTAATGGGCCAATGGGCCAATGGGCCAAGGGAACCCCCCCCCCCCCTCTCTCAACACCCCCCATCTCCAGGCTGGGTCGTAACTGTCTGCGAAGTGCATCAAATTAAAGCTCTGGGAGAGAAGAGCAGCAGATCAGTCATGCCTTGGTGGGGCAGCAAGACACACACAAACACACACATTGGAGGTAATCATGCTTTTCATAAGTAACTAGCCACAACAACAGTTGAAGGTTCATAAGTATGTTCCATTGAAAAATGCCTGACAGATTTTATGAATGGTTATCAAAGGAATTTGAGAAGTTATGCTACATAGACTGTGTGGCTATATTGTTTCAGTCATCACTATGTACAGTGTGGCAAAAAAGTATTTAGTCAGCCACCAATTTTGCAAGTTCTCCCACTTAAAAAGATGAGAGAGGCCTGTAATTTTCATCATAGGTACACTTCAACTATGACAGACAAAATGAGAAAAAAAAATCCAGAAAATCACATTGTAGGATTTTTTATGAATTTATTTGCAAATTATGGTGGAAAATAAGTATTTTGTCAATAACAAAAGTTTATCTAAATACTTTGTTATATACCCTTTGTTGGCAATGACAGAGGTCAAATGTTTTCTGTAAGTCTTCACAAGGTTTTCACACACTGTTGCTGGTATTTTGGCCCATTCCTCCATGCATATCTCCTCTAGAGCAGTGATGTTTTGGGGCTGTTGCTGGGCAACACGGACTTTCAACTCCTTCCAAAGATTTTCTATGGGGTTGAGATCTGGAGACTGGCTAGGCCACTCCAGGACCTTGAAATGCTTCGTACGAAGCCACTCCTTCGTTAACCGGGCAGTGTGTTTGGGATCATTGTCATGCTGAAAGACCCAGCCACGTTTCATCTTCAATGCCCTTGCTGATGGAAGGAGGTTTTCACTCAAAATCTCACGATACATGGCCCTATTCATTCTTTCCTTTACACGGATCAGTCGTCCTGGTCCCTTTGCAGAAAAACAGCCCAAAGCATGATGTTTCCACCCCCATGCTTCACAGTAGGTATGGTGTTCTTTGGTTGCAACTCAGCATTCTTTGTCCTCCAAACACAACGAGTTGAGTTTTTAACAAAAAGTTATATTTTGGTTTCATCTGACCATATGACATTCTCCCAATCTTCTTCTGGATCATCCAAATGCTCTCTAGCAAACTTCAGACGGGCCTGGACATGTACTGGCTTAAGCAGGGGGACACGTCTGGCACTGCAGGATTTGAGTCCCTGGCGGCATAGTGTGTTACTGATGGTAGGCTTTGTTACTTTGGTCCCAGCTCTCTGCAGGTCATTCACTAGGTCCCCCCGTGTGGTTCTGGGATTTTTGCTCACCGTTCTTGTGATCATTTTGACCCCACGGGGTGAGATCTTTCGTGGAGCTCCAGATCGAGGGAGATTATCAGTGGTCTTATCAGTTGATTTCTTCAAACCAAGCTGCTTACCTATTGCAGATTCAGTCTTCCCAGCCTGGTGCAGGTCTACAATTTTGTTTCTGGTGTCCTTTGACAGCTCTTTGGTCTTGGCCATAGTGAAGTTTGGAGTGTGACTGTTTGAGGTTGTGGACAGGTGTCTTTTATACTGATAACAAGTTCAAACAGGTGCCATTAATACAGGTAACGAGTGGAGGACAGAGGAGCCTCTTAAAGAAGAAGTTACAGGTCTGTGAGAGCCAGAAATCTTGCTTGTTTGTAGGTGACCAAATACTTATTTTCCACCATAATTTTCAAATAAATTCATTAAAAATCCTACAATGTGATTTTCAGATTTTTTTCCTTCTCATTTTGTCTGTCATAGTTGAAGTGTACCTATGATGAAAATTACAGGCCTCTCTCATCTTTTTAAGTGGGAGAACTTGCACAATTGGTGGCTGACTAAATACTTTTTTGCCCCACTGTACATTGCCCGCTATTCGCATCATCCACAACATGACATCACAATACACATACACACACTCACATGCAGACACACACACACGCAAATACATACACACACTTTGATGTATTGCCTTTTATGTTGCAGTGACAGGGTTGGCACTGGGCCTAGAGCAGAGTGTAGTTTATGATGGTGGGTATAATAGGACCAGTTAAAAATAACTTTATTTTCAAATACACAATCAGACAGACAGAGGTGACGTAATAAGAGGACGGAAGGAGAAGACGTAAGGAGAGAACGGAGAAAGAGAGTAGAGAGACAGAAAGAATGGGAGAGACAGTGAAGGATATAGCAGTATTATAACAAGACAGACTGAGAGGGAGGACAGATTTGTCAATCCAAGCGCACCTGTAGGAAAGAAGGCCCTAATCTCACAGCTATGAGAGGATGGTTCAGAAGTGGATTGAACTGGACTGGGAGCTCAGACCACTCACTTTGCCTTGAAAGCCACTCACTCTCAAAATCTATACAGAAGACCTCTAGAACAATTTTCTGTTAAGGTTAAATCAAAAAATGGGTTATATGAGATTTTTTGTCAATTATTAAATGACTCGACAAGTAGGTTGGAACAGGATAAGCATTTAAAAGCTGATCTCTTCCAGTATTTGAGAGAGAGAGAGCGAGAGAGAGAGACATAATCAATATAAATCAATATAAATCAACACTAGGGACCAAAACATTATCTGGTGTCGAAGTGGGAGAGAGAGAACAGCTCCAAGTGGAAATAGGCATAAACTTAAATCACACACAGTAAGTAGTCCATCAGAAACATGTTGTTAATTTTCCTTTTCCTCCCTGCTTTCAATTCATTTATGACATTTCCCCAGACGCCACTACTACTCAAACACAAAAGACAAAGACTAACACACGCGCACACGCAAACACACAAGCAAGCATAAACTCACACACATTTCTCTCAGGGCTGAGGCGAAAGTATTACATCCTCACACTCATAGAGATACAGACAGGCAGACAGACAGACAGATACACACATTTCACAGTGGGCCGTAAGGCAGAGGTATTAGGCCATTATAGCAGCTTTAGAGAAATGAACACTTCACCTCCAACTCTCTCCAGAGGCTATTGATTGGCCGAGCTGCAGCTGAGGTACCTCGCTCCTCGCACGTGCGTGAGTGAAAAATAAATAGCATGGCCGTTTCTCTCTGCTTCTGTTCATAAACACGAAGGAGAGGGAAGAAGATAAAAACCATGGAGAGGGGAAAACAAAGAAGAAGATGAGATCAACAAGGGGGATCTGGATATTAGAGGTGAACAATGAAAAAAAACTATTTGAGGTCCAGAGTTAAGTTTGGGGGGCTTACAGTATGATAGGCCAATAAAAAAGCCATCATGCCAAGAGTTCTGATCATCTTCAAAGGCTCCAGTCAGTCAGTAAGATATGAGAGTGGGAGAAGCAGGCAGGCTCCAGTCAGTCAGTAAGATATGAGAGTGGGAGAAGCATGCAGGCTCCAGTCAGTCAGTAAGATATGAGAGTGGGAGAAGCAGGCAGGCTCCAGTCAGTCAGTAAGATATGAGAGTGGGAGAAGCAGGCAGGCTCCAGTCAGTCAGTAAGATATAAGAGTGGGAGAAGCATGCAGGCTCCAGTCAGTCAGTAAGATATGAGAGTGGGAGAAGCAGGCAGGCTCCAGTCAGTCAGTAAGATATGAGAGTGGGAGAAGCAGGCAGGCTCCAGTTAGTCAGTAAGATATAAGAGTGGGAGAAGCATGCAGGCTCCAGTCAGTCAGTAAGATATGAGAGTGGGAGAAGCAGGCAGGCTCCAGTCAGTCAGTAAGATATAAGAGTGGGAGAAGCATGCAGGCTCTAGTCAGTCAGTAAGATATAAGAGTGGGAGAAGCATGCAGGCTCTAGTCAGTCAGTAAGATATGAGAGTGGGAGAAGCAGGCATTCTCCAGTCAGTCAGTAAGATATGAGAGTGGGAGAAGCATGCAGGCTCCAGTCACTCAGTAAGATATGCGAGTGGGAGAAGCATGCAGGCTCCAGTCAGTCATTAAGATATGAGAGTGGGAGAAGCAGGCAGGCTCCAGTCAGTCAGTAAGATATGAGAGTGGGAGAAGCATGCAGGCTCCAGTCAGTCAGTAAGATATGAGAGTGGGAGAAGCAGGCAGGCTCCAGTCAGTCAGTAAGATATGAGAGTGGGAGAAGCAGGCAGGCTCCAGTCAGTCAGTAAGATATGAGAGCGGGAGAAGCAGGCAGGCTCCAATCAGTCAGTAAGATATGAGAGTGGGAGAAGCAGGCCGGCTCCAGTCAGTCAGTAAGATATGAGAGTGGGAGAAGCATGCAGGCTCCAGTCAGTCAGTAAGATATGAGAGCGGGAGAAGCAGGCAGGCTCCAATCAGTCAGTAAGATATGAGAGTGGGAGAAGCCGGCAGGCTCCAGTCAGTCAGTAAGATATGAGAGTGGGAGAAGCATGCAGGCTCCAGTCAGTCAGTAAGATATGAGAGTGGGAGAAGCATGCAGGCTCCAGTCAGTCAGTAAGATATGAGAGTGGGAGAAGCATGCAGGCTCCAGTCAGTCAGTAAGATATGAGAGTGGGAGAAGCAGGCAGGCTCCAGTCAGTCAGTAAGATATGAGAGTGGGAGAAGCAGGCAGGCTCCAGTCAGTCAGTAAGATATAAGAGTGGGAGAAGCATGCAGGCTCCAGTCAGTCAGTAAGATATGAGAGTGGGAGAAGCAGGCAGGCTCCAGTCAGTCAGTAAGATATGAGAGTGGGAGAAGCAGGCAGGCTCCAGTTAGTCAGTAAGATATAAGAGTGGGAGAAGCATGCAGGCTCCAGTCAGTCAGTAAGATATGAGAGTGGGAGAAGCAGGCAGGCTCCAGTCAGTCAGTAAGATATAAGAGTGGGAGAAGCATGCAGGCTCTAGTCCGTCAGTAAGATATGAGAGTGGGAGAAGCAGGCAGGCTCCAGTCAGTCAGTAAGATATGAGAGTGGGAGAAGCATGCAGGCTCCAGTCACTCAGTAAGATATGCGAGTGGGAGAAGCATGCAGGCTCCAGTCAGTCAGTAAGATATGAGAGTGGGAGAAGCAGGCAGGCTCCAGTCAGTCAGTAAGATATGAGAGTGGGAGAAGCAGGCCGGCTCCAGTCAGTAAGATATGAGAGTGGGAGAAGCATGCAGGCTCCAGTCAGTCAGTAAGATATGAGAGTGGGAAAAGCAGGCAGGCTCCAGTCAGTAAGATATGAGAGTGGGAGAAGCATGCAGGCTCCAGTCAGTCAGTAAGATATGAGAGTGGGAGAAGCAGGCAGGCTCCAGTCAGTCAGTAAGATATGAGAGTGGGAGAAGCATGCAGGCTCCAGTCAGTCAGTAAGATATGAGAGTGGGAGAAGCAGGCAGGCTCCAGTCAGTAAGATATGAGAGTGGGAGAAGCATGCAGGCTCCAGTCAGTCAGTAAGATATTAGAGTGGGAGAAGCAGGCAGGCTCCAGTCAGTCAGTAAGATATGAGAGTGGGAGAAGCATGCAGGCTCCAGTCAGTCAGTAAGACTTGAGTGGGAGAAGCAGGCAGGCTCCAGTCAGTCAGTAAGATATGAGAGTGGGAGAAGCAGGCAGGCTCCAGTCACTCAGTAAGATATGAGAGTGGGAGAAGCAGGCAGGCTCCAGTCAGTCAGTAAGATATGAGAGTGGGAGAAGCAGGCAGGCTCCAGTTAGTCAGTAAGATATGAGAGTGGGAGAAGCATGCAGGCTCCAGTCAGTCAGTAAGATATGAGAGTGGGAGAAGCATGCAGGCTCCAGTCAGTCAGTAAGATATGAGAGTGGGAGAAGCATGCAGGCTCCAGTCAGTCAGTAAGATATGAGAGTGGGAGAAGCAGGCAGGCTCCAGTCAGTCAGTAAGATATGAGAGTGGGAGAAGCAGGCAGGCTCCAGTCAGTCAGTAAGATATGAGAGTGGGAGAAGCAGGCAGGTTTCAGTCCCAGTACAACACACAGACATTGAGACCTTCTCATCTCCACTGCCTCACAATCACAAACGCACGCAAACACACAAATGCATGTACACATCACACATGCACGCATGTACACACAGACAAGTACACACCCTCTTACACATGCACGTACACACCCACACACTTTTATCCCCTCTGCCACCTCTTATATAATGTGGTTCAATACAGACATGCACACTGGTGGAGGAGTTGTTATGGAAACCCAGATTAGACAGTGCAAAAGGTGTGTGCATGAGGGAGAGTGGTAGAGAGAGAGACAGAAAAACAAAGAGAGAGAGAGAAACTTGAGAGAGACTTAATCCTTGCTCCAGGTGTATCAGAGTGTGGAGTGTAATGAAGAGAGTTGTTAGGAGGGAGAGCAGACCTTTGATACAGTCATACAGACGTGTCTGTTCCCTGTACTGCTTAATTACTCAGGTCTTATCACACGCACCTCTCTATACATACACCAGGGCCAAATACACACAGAAAGAGAGAGCACAAAAATATGCCTTTAATATCCAGAATAATGTTATTTAATTGATTTAACAGTGAGCTCTGGAGCGTGTCTACAGCTCTACCTCTCTACAGGATTTCAAGGTGCCTTTTTTACCAGAGGAACAGCTGCACTACCTGTTCCCGTTGATACTGTACAGAGCAACACACCCACACACACACACACACACACACACACACACGCACACACACGCACACACACGCACACAAAACAGGCCCTCTCTTACACCATGGCCCAGGGACTGCCTCAGCTCACTATTCTTCCATCAGTCCTAAACCACAGCCTCTCCCGCTGAGAACCACTTCAGGTCCAGTCTCTGACTCTTAACTGCTCCACTGAACACACCATGTGGAATGATGTGGAAAAGTGGTCCGAATCCAAGCTAGAGTGATCAAGGCAGCATTTTATGTCAGCACTTTACATCACTTTTCACTGTGTAGAAGGTTTAAACTGGTTATCATACGAAGCTGAAGTATGCTGTAGTAATGTCTGATATATGCAACATAAAGTAATGTAGTCTGTTGCTGTGAGCAACTGGTTGCTGTTTGCCTGTAGGGGGTCTGCTGTTCTGAAGGCTAAACACAGAAAGCAGTGGTGCGGCTAACACTAACACAGGACTGTCATCTAGTCTGAAGAAGACGGATAGCTGCTGCACTTAGTCCTCAAAGGGGTTAATTTCCAACAAGTGGGGGGGGGGGGGGGGGGGGGGTGCAAAAACAGACTCAGTCAAGCTCTATTTCCCCAACTCGCACACTGTTCCTCCCGATCTCTCTCCCTCTCCCCCTCTCTCTTGTTGAAATTGGAAATGAACCCCATTGAGGACTAAGTGAAGAACGTCAGCATGATCTCTCTCTCTCTCTGATTAAGTAGCTACCCAGTATGATGTAGTTAAGAAGGATATCTAAGTGTAAATAAAGATCTGCATTGCAATGACTATTACATGACCATTCAGTTAAATCACCCAAAGCCAGAGAGTTAGACTGCTGGCCTGAAGAAGTCACACTATTCAAGACGTCTAGGCTTCATCATTGAACAACAACTCTAAATGTGGCTAATGTAATAGCATTGTTCTGTTCAGTTCAGTCTTGATACTCACATTATTATTCCTAACACTGTGGTTGGCAAATCAACTATTGGCTGAGTCCTTACAACCAGCTTGGAGAGAGACACAACAGCCCCTTGCGATATTTAGCAAATCACAAAAATATCATATCGCAATTATCTTCTGAGAGATGATTTTGTACAGTACTACACCCCCCCCCCCCCTCCAAATGACATTCATAGAGATGAGTGTTGAGGCATTTTGTTAAACATGTAAACAATCTTTAACTCAACTCTCATTTATACAACCCAGAGGAGGGCTGGCAAAGCAACAGCAGAAGAGAGAGAGAGGGGTGATTGGGATGTAGTGAGAGAGAGAGAGAGAGAGAGGTGTAATGAGAGAGAGAGAGAGGGATGTAGTCAGAGAGAGAGGAATGTAGTGAGAGAGAGAGAGAGAGGGAGAAGGGGATGAGGTGAGAGAGAGAGGGATGTAGTGAGAGAGAGAGAGATGTAGTGAGAGAGAGAGAGCGATGTAGTGAGAGAGAGGAATGTAGTGAGAGAGAGAGAGGGATGTAGTGAGAGAGAGAGAGCGATGTAGTGAGAGAGAGGAATGTAGTGAGAGAGAGAGAGTGATGTAGTGAGAGAGAGAGAGAGGGATGCAGTGAGAGCGGGATGTAGTGAGAGAGAGGGGGGGGATGTAGTGAGAGAGAAAATCAGGCATATGCAGTACACAGTAAGGATGGAGGGACAGAGGTAAAGAATGATACAGCTGGAGAGAATGAGAGAGAAAGAGAAGCAAAGAGAGAGGTAAGAGATCCATGTGTGTCAATTAGCAGTAGAGTTGGAGCGTGTTTTCTCCATTATGCTACGTTGCTAATGCTAATCCCTTCTTCTGAGGTTTAACAATTAGCATACTGAGACGCCAAAGCTCCTGGTTGATATTAAGATTTCCAACTGTGTGTGTGTGCGTGCGTGTGGAGCCAGGGCAATAAATAATAACCTGGAACTCAACACGTCTCCCCCTCGAGATTTGATGGCTTAGCTGTTAGCACAGCTGAATCATTCAAATTCCTGGGGACCATCATCTCCCACAAACTCAAGTGGGAGGACAACATCACAGCGGTCACTAAGAAGGCACGTATGTACTACTTGCGGCAGCTGAAAAAAACCGGATCAGTCAAACCTGATCCGGTTTTACACATCAATCATAGAGTCCTACTGACCTCTTCTATTACCGTCTGGCTTGGGTCTGAGCCTGCCTGCTCCAAGGGCAAACTGCAGCGCATTGTGCGGTTCGCTGCGAGGGTCATCAGCTGCCACCTGCCCTCCATCGAGGTACTGCACGACTCCAGGGCAAGGAAGCTTGCATGAAAGATCATCACCGTCACATCCCACCCTGGTCACCCCCTTTTCCAAAAACTCTCCTCTGGCAGGCGATTCAGTGCAATCATGACCAAAACTTCCTGCCAGCTGAGCAGTTTCTTTTCCCATGCTGTGGGCCTCACCAACCGGCCATCTGGCACATAGAGTTTAAGGACTTTGCACTCTATGCCTTACACCGCATCAAGCCATCTCCAGACTGTACACAAAATAACTGCACTATACTGCATTTGCACTCTGTTCATCTCACTGCATGTAGATATATTTATACTTAAACTGTACATTTGTACATCCACTGTATATCAACTGTTTACAACGGGGTGGTTCTAATCCTGAATGCTGATTGGTTAAAACCGCGTTCCAGCCGGTGTCTATTCCGGCTAAATCTATGATGTTGAAATGCTTATTTACTCTGTTCCATCTCACTGCGCAATCCACTGTCTCATCAACACAGCCAGGAAATGTATAAACTTGATCTCCACTATAAATAACATCTAGACATTATCTCCCAATGTATTTTAGACTAGCATTTGGTTTTCAACAGCAGAGATTTGTTTAAACCTTGCTGTCTGTCTCTCCGACCTTTTCAATATTGTTTCAATATTGAATTGCAATCTCCACCGTCCCATATAAAGTGAATGAGTCCGAACAACACTGACAGCAAATTGAGCTAGTTGTCATAGCAACATACACATTTTTTGTTGCGAAAACTAAAATGGATGAGTGGAACATTTCTTTTGATTTTTTTTGTGCTGCATTGCTATGGATTAATGGGAAAAAGAGATGGCAATAATGCCCAGGCATGCAGATTTGGAGGATACTGCATTGAATGATGTAGAGAAAAGTAGAAACGAAAGAAACACAGATAAGAATACAAACTGAGGGGCCTCCCGGGTGGGGCAGTGGTCTAGGGCACTGCATCGCAGTGCTAACTGCGCCACCAGAGTCTCTGGGTTCGCGCCCAGGCTCTGTCGCAGCCGGCCGCGACCGGGAGGTCGGTGGGGCGACGCACAATTGGTCTAGCGTCGTCCGGGTTAGGGACGGTTTGGCCGGTAGGGATTTCCTTGTCTCATCGCGCTCCAGCGACTCCTGTGGCGGGCTGGGCGCAGTGCGCGCTAACCAAGGGGGCCAGGTGCACGGTGTTTCCTCCGACACATTGGTGCGGCTGGCTTCCGGGTTGGAGGCGCGCTGTGTTAAAGAAGCAGTGCGGCTTGGTTGGGTTGTGCTTCGGAGGACGCATGGCTTTCGACCTTCGTCTCTCCCGAGCCCGTACGGGAGTTGTAGCGATGAGACAAGATATTAATTACTAGCGATTGGATACCACGAAAATAGGGGAGAAAAGGGGATAAAATTATAAATAAATAAAAAGGAACACAAACTGGGCTGTGCGTTGCTTTGAGGGCTGGCTAGCAGAGAAGAAAAAGTTGACTTCAAAACTGTCACTAAGGAAGAGTTTAACATCCTTCTCCGACAGTTTTATGGAAATGTATGACATGGGAAGGGGGAGCCGTAACGCATAAGTAGCTACCTGGCACTCAGGGTGGGCTCAAACAGTTTCTAAATGACCCACCAATCGGTCGCAGCTGGCGCCTTATGAAAGACACTGAATTTACCACCTCGAATCATGTATTTCTGGGCAACATCAAACAGCTAAGAAGGCAAGGAAAAAATATCACAAACAGCCACCCTCCCATCACCGATAAGGACATGGACCAGCTCCAAAACTCCCAGGCTCTGAATCCCGGTACACCAAGGGGTCTGGTCCAGAACGTGTTGTTCGACCTCCAGTTGTATCTGGGTCGAAGAGGAAAAGAGGGGAACAGACAAACTAAAGTACAACTCATTCCTAGAAATGGTATGTTGTTCATGTTGTTCATAGCCTGGTTGTGTTATTTCTAAGTTAGGCGACTGGAAAACAATATTATAACAACGCATTCTCTCTCTCAGATACGCCACTCTCGCATATAACGAGGCCACAAAGAATCATCTGGACCCAAGGGAGACACCCCTGCCAAAATAATCAACAAACACCGGCTTCTCAGGCATTATCACTTAAGTCAGCTGCGGTGGATAACAAAGAGAATGTACGGTTTAATTTATTAAAATCAGCTCAAATGAATGTCATGAATTGTCTTTCTTTTGTCTGAACAGTGTCCTGACAAGAGAGCACATTTATTCTGCCAGACAAAGCCGCGCATCATAAGCTCATTGTTATGGATATCCAAATAAATCTTTAAAAAACGCTTAAACAAATGCAAATGTAGCTACTTTGCTGTTATTCTGGCAGCACTGTTTGACGCGACTGTAAATTAGCAGTAGTTGGCTAGCTAGCAAGCAAGCGAAAAAAACGTTGCAGAATGGCAGCTCTGTGAGGACTGAACAGCAGCCACAGTATGGCAATGGAACATTTAGAACCATAGACTGGGTCGCATTCATAGATACAGAACAAAAAGAACGAACAACTGGGCAACCCTAGATTTGAGTGGGGGCTACACAGTTGAAGTCTGAAGTTTACATACACCTTAGCCAAATACATATAAACTGAGTTTTTCACAATTCCTGACATTTAATCCAGAGTAAAAAATGTCTTAGGTCAGTTAGGATCACCACTTTATTTTAGAATGTGAAATGTCAGAATAATAGTAGAGCGAATGATTAAATTCAGCTTTTATTTATTTCATCACATTCCCAGCGGGTCAGAAGTTTACATACACTCAGTTAGTATTTGGTAGCATTACCTTTAAATTGTTTAACTTGGGTCAAATGTTTTGGGTAGCCTTCCACAAGCTTCCCACAATAAGTTGGGTGAATTTTGGCCCATTCCTCCTGACAGAGCTGGTGTAACTGAGTCAGGTTTCCAGGCCTCCTTGCTCACATATGCTTTTTCAGTTCTGCCCACAAAATTTAGGGTGAAAGTGGATTCACTGACCTCAATAGGATTGAGGTCAGGGCTTTGTGATGGCCACTCCAATACCTTGACTTTGTTGTCCTTAAGCCATTTTGTCACAACTTTGGAAGTATGCTTGGGATCATTGTCCATTTGGAAGACTCATTTACGACCAAGCTTTAACTTCCTGACTGAAGTCTTGAAATGTTGCTTCAATATATCCACATAATTTTCCTCCTCGTGATGCAATCTATTTTGTGAAGTGCACCAGTCCCTCCTGCAGCAAAGCACCCCCACAACATGATGCTGCCAACCCCATGCTTCACTGTTGGGATGGTGTTCTTCGGCTTGCAAGCCTACCCCTTTTTCCTCCAAACAGAACAACGGCCATTATGGCCAAACAGTTCTATTTTTGTTTCATCAGACCAGAGGACATTTCTCCAAAAAGTATGATCTTTGTCACCATGTGCATTTGCAAAGCATAGTCTGTCTTTTTAATGGTGGTTTTGGAGCAGTTGCATCTTCCTTGCTAAGCGGCCTTTCAGGTTATGTCGATATAGGACTCGTTTTACTGTGGATATAGATACTTTTGTACCTGTTTTCTCCAACATCTTCACAAGGTCCTTTACTGTTGTTCTTTTCACACCAAAGTACGTTCATCTCTAGGAGACAGAACGCGTCTCCTTCCTGAGCGGTATGACGGCTGCGTGGTCCCATGGTGTTTATACTTGCGTACTATTGTTTGTACAGAGGATTGTGGTACTGTTACGATCGTCGTGATCCTCCTCCTCGGACGAGGAGGAGAGGCGAGAAGGATCAGACCAATATGCGGAGTGGAAAGAGGTCATCTTTAATTAACGTAGACTGAACACTTATACATAACAAAACAACAAACGTGACAAAACCGAAAACAGTCCCGTGTGGTACTAACACTGACACGAGATACAAACACACACAGCAACCACGTGAATCACAGGCTGCCTAAGTATGATTCTCAATCAGGGACAACGATTGACAGCTGTCTCTGATTGAGAATTGTACCCGGCCGAACACAAACAACCCAACAAGAAAATAACACCTCGACAACCCACCCCAACTCACGCCCTGACCAACTAAATAAACACAAGAAAAAGGAAAAACAGGTCAGGAACGTGACAGGTACCTTCAGGCGTTTGGAAATTGCTCCTATGGATGAACCCGACTTGTGGTCTACAATTTTCTTTCTGAGGTCTTGGCTGATTTATTTTGATTTTCCCATGATGTCAAGCAAAGAGGCACTGAGTTTGAAGGTAGGCCTTGAAATGCATCCACAGGTACACCTCCAATTGACTCAAATTATGTAAATTAGCCTATTAGAAGCTTCTAAAGCCATGACATAATTATCTTGAATTTTGAAAGCTGTTTAAAGGCACAGTCAACTTAGTGTATGTAAACTTCTGACCCACTGGAATTGTGATATAGTGAATTATAAGTGAAATAATCTGTCTGTAAACAATTGTTGGAAAAATTACTTGTGTCATGCACAAAGTAGATGTCCTGACCGACCTGCCAAAACTATAGTTTGTTAACAAGAAATTTGTGGAGTGGTTGAAAAACGAGTTTTAATGACTCCAACCTAAGTGTATTTAAACTTGTTACTTCAACTTTGTCTTGTGGAAGGATGAAACAGTACGAAGAAATTAATCCAAATACATTTTTTATTGAAAATATGTTGTTTATTATTTGAATATTTTGGTAACCCGTTGTATACAAGTGATAATGCCCTCGAAGTCAGTGTTTGTTGGATATATTGGCACGGCAATAACAACACCCCTGCCAATATATAGAACAAACATGGGCTTTTCTGGCATTATCACTAAAATATCCACAGTATATTTGTATATCCACTGCCCACTCTTATAGCTCTATGTTTAGTCTACCTAGTTGTATATAATGATTGTAAACTTTTTGTAAACTCCTATGTCTGTATTCTGTATCTAAATGTCGTCCATCACTAGCAGCACCATAATACCAAGTACAATTCTGAGTATGTGTAAATTTACTTAATAAAGGTGATTCTAATTCTGAGTGGGCAGTTTGTCTGTTTGTGCCAGTCCTCTGGGGTTCAGTATTTGGCAGCTCTCTGAGCACTGAGCAGCAGCCACACAGCCAGATGGTGATTTTACTGAGGCTCCAGTAAAGATGTACAGCCTTTTAAACATCAAACGCAGCACTTTAACCAGCTAGCACAGTGGATCTGGGCCGATTCTGGCTGAGAGTCGGGGCACTCGGCTGAGAGTCAGACTCAGCCGACGTCATGTGGCCCCAGTCTGGGCCGCCTTCGGTAGTATTACTTATGGCTATAATGCGGGAATTCCGGTGTGATTTATCTGCCCCAAATGCATTACTTGTGGCTTGGGCCGATTCCGAAGAGAGTTATCTGGCCCAAATGTATTACTTGGAGCTCGGGCCGATTGGGGCTATTCTCTGGCAGATGATTAGACGGGCTGCTTTATATAATTAACATGTCATTATTGATTTTTCCATATTTTGTCATTGTTTCTGTGATCAAAAAATACAATTCAAATGTAAATGAAATGCTTTAAGAGTCCTGCGTAGAATTGTAGTATTTTGATACTTTGTGCAAGTTAATTGATTAAAAACCTTGTGGATGGAGCCTCCCGAGTGGCGCAGCGCAAACTGCATCGCAGCGCAAACTGCATCGCAGCGCAAACTGCATCGCAGCGCAAACAGCATCGCAGCGCAAACAGCATCGCAGCGCAAACTGCATCGCAGCGCAAACAGCATCGCAGCGCAAACTGCATCGCAGCGCAAACAGCATCGCAGCGCAAACTGCATCGCAGCGCAAACTGCATCGCAGCGCAAACTGCATCGCAGCGCAAACTGCATCGCAGCGCAAACTGCATCGCAGCGTAAACTGTGTTGCTACAGAGGCTGGTTCGAGACCCGTGCCGGCCGCAACTGGGAGATCCATGAAGCGATGTACAATTGGCCCAGTGTCATCCGAGTTAGGCCGGCCGGGATGTCCTTGTCCCATCATGCTGTAGCGACTCCAGGCGCATGCACGCTGACACGGTCACCAGGTGTATGGTGTTTCCTCCAACACAAAATGTTTTTTTTGTGGATCGGAATAATTTGTATGTTTAAAATGTATAATAGTAATATTTAAAATGACTAAATTGGGTAATTTTGTGTATATTTATTTAAACTTGCATCGGACCGCTTCTGGGGGGATTCTGGTGAGATGCCGGCAAAGTCGGCTGAATTCCTGTAAACGGAAACGGCCAGAGTCCGACTCCCAATTACGGGCCAATTCAATCAGTTCCGGCCCCCCTGGAAGAGGGGCCGATTCCTCATTGCTAGCTGGTACCTTGAAACTAGCTGGGAGACACAGAGAGGGAGGAACAGGATGAGGAGGTGACCACTGCCCAGTTTACTATTTGACAGAAATAATCTGTGAAGAAGTTCTCTTACATAACATTTTATTTTTTTAACTTTCTGAACGCAACTGCATTTCTCACAAAATTCACATCCACTGTTTACTATTCAGCTGTCTCTACCTCCGACTCAGCCTCCTAGCACTTGAAGGGAATCACTACCTTCACACGCACACACACACACACACACACACACACACACACACACACACACACACACACACACACACACACACACACACACACACACACACACACACACACACACACACACACAGGTTTGCCCCTTACTAATCAATCCATCCATTTCCTTTATTAATGCAGATTAAAGCAACACAGAGAATAATGGAGCATTGTACTCCAGCACATTAAAACACTCTTCAATTTAAACACCATTCATCTCTTTCACTCTGTCCCCACTCTCATTATCTGGCTCCCTCTCTCTCTCTCTCTCTCCCACACTTTCACCCAATGAGAGTGACTTTCAATCTAAGTATTGAATCTAAATACCATGCGGAGGTTTAGTAGGAAGTAGCAGTAATTGTCCTGATGATAAGGTTGATAATGCCAGAAGCTCTTAATCAGACGAGGCTTAGGGCCTGGCTAGACTGGCTGTATAGGCCTTTATCCTACCAACCTCTCTCTCACACACACTCACAGGCACACGAGCGGTCGGGCAGGCGCACGCACACACACACACATCGTGGACAACATTTATCTACTTTTAATTATCTTTGGCTGTGCAGATTAGTGCCCATCAAGTGTATTGTGTGAATAGAATACATTTACATTCCTAAGGAGGACAGACAGAGGAAGACGTGTGTGTGCATGTATATAGTTGGTATTAATATAGGCTAATAGGGGTCCAGATAGGACATAATTAAGTAAAGCTTGTTTCCTGTAACAAACACAGAGACACAAACACACCTTTCTACTGTCTAATTTCATCAGTCTAGACTGAACAAGTGTCCCTGTTGACAGCTGTTTAAGCCAGGGAGGGTTGATGGAGAGGAAACCAACACGTTGATTTAACCAAGGAAACAGATCGCTGATCATCTGTGTGTATCAGCTACAATGGTCTGTCAAGGATGTGATACTGTAGGTAGGGTCAATGTAATCAAAATTCATATATTACCAAGGTTGATGTATTTATTTCAGGACTTGCCTGCTCTCCAACTTTATTTGGAATGGAAAGACCTCAAGAGTCAAATTGACTGTTTTACACTTACCCCATGAAGCTGGAGGTCTTGGACTACCTCATATGAAGATATATTAATGAGCTGCACAACTGCGTTCACTTAAACAATGGACAGCAGACTAACAATGGACAGCAGAGTATCAAAGGCATACGTGTAATACCTTATTATCTCAAATATATTCAATACTTTGGGTCCAAGGCGATCCAATGATTATCAATTCCATTCTTATTTAGGAAAATATACATCAATTCATGAAGTGGAATATGTAGAACCAATATCACCAAGAACCCCTATTTGAAATACTTCCACCTTACCTCCGGTGTTTACTGACAACATCTTTAGATACAGGTTCCAAAGTGGCATCATGCATTGTCAACGTGTACTATGATGGATGAATACTGTCATTGAAAAAGATTTGGACTATCCAAGGAGGATTTCTTTAAGTCAGAAAACATATTAAATCTCTTCAACAAAATTTGGATGAACCTAAGGCAAAGAAGTTGATGGCCAAGTTAGGGTTGATTGAAACTCTACCTGATGAGAATAAATGGGAAACAATTGAGGAGAACCATTGTTCACACCTGCTCCTGCAACCTAAGACATAAACTACTGCAGTTGAAGATAATTAATTGGACTTACTTACTACATTCCTGCCAGAATGTAATGTACCCAGACATTTCACATCTCTGTTTAAGATGCAAAAAGCACAAAGGAACCATATTACGTATGCTGTGGTCCTGTGACAAACTAACACCATTTTTGGGATAATGTATGTGATATACTTTCATTGCGTCTAGGAATTGATATCCATCCATCTCCATGACTATGTCTTCTGGGATATGTAAATATTAGTGTTTTGTAATATAGGTGTAATTGCTGCAACAAAAAAAGTATAGCCATCAATTGGAATGCGTCGTATTCACCCTCAATAACAATCTGGAGGACTGAACTAGTTACATCCCACTAGATTCTATATACTTCAAATTCCAACAAATATCTGACTTTTTGACAATGTTTGGAGGCCGTATGTGGACCATCTCAGGGAATGTGGTGCTTGAGTGGAGTTCACAGCTGTTCTTGGAGGCAGAGCACTATTTTGTATTTTTGTGTGTGATTGTGGGCGAGAGTGGGCAT